>NC_090252.1:28741086-28743851 GCF_037325665.1 Littorina saxatilis | reverse complement strand
GTGACAGATCTCCAGCTATTTATTTCAAGCTTTTCGACGCACAAATTCAACCGATGCTGTCATATGGTGCCGAAGTTTGGGGGGTTGAAGCAGACCATCGCACTTTAAAGTTTTTTTAATACGAATAAGAGAACACCAAATGCTATGGTCTATGGAGAAACGGGAAGGTACCCCTTGTTTATAAACAGCTTTGTTAAATGCATTCGTTTTTGGCTACGTATATTGAGGATGCCACATCATCGCCTTCCGAGCAAGGCGTATAAAATGCTGAAATATCTCCATGAACAAAATAAGAAAACATGGGCCTCCTCGATCTGTTACACCCTGTACATGTACGGTTTTTGATGAAGTATGGGAAAACCAAGGTGTTGGCGATGAGAGGGCGTTCCTAACAGCATTTAAAGAAACACTTATTTCATCCTAAAAGCAAACCTGGCTTGAAAATGTACAAGGAAGTGAACGTTTCTCTCTGTACATAACCTTCAAATCAACCCTAACATTATCCAACTATTTAAGTGATTTGAAACATATTAAAGCTAGAAATCTTCTGATTAGACTTAGATTGGGAGTATCTCCTCTGAAAGTGCATCGATTTCGCTTTAATTTAAATGCAACCTCCGCTGATGTATCTTGTCCATTTTGTTGTGGCAGTGTTGAAGATGAAGTCCACTTTGTTTTAGTATGCCCTAAATATGCTGAGAGAATATTATATTCCACGAAAATACACTAGAATCCCATCATTGTTTAAATTAACCATGCTGTTTTCAAACACTAGTAAGCCGCTATTGCTACGTTTTTACATTTAGTCAAGTTTTGACTAAATGTTTTAACATAGAGGGGGGAATCGAGACGAGGGTCGTGGTGTCTGTGTGTGTGTGTCTGTGTGTGTGTGTAGAGCGATTCAGACTAAACTACTGGACCGATCTTTATGCAATTTGACATGAGAGTTCCTGGGTATGATATCCTCAGACGTTTTTTTCATTTTTTTGATAAATGTCTTTGATGACGTCATATCCGGCTTTTCGTGAAAGTTGAGGCGGCACTGTCACGCTCTCATTTTTCAACCAAATTGGTTGAAATTTTGGTCAAATAGTCTTCGACGAAGCCCGGACTTCGGTATTGCATTTCAGCTTGGTGGCTCAAAAATTAATTAATGACTTTGGTCATTAAAAATCTGAAAATTGTAAAAAAAAAAAAAATTTATAAAACGATCCAAATTTACGTTCATCTTATTCTCCATCATTTGCTGATTCCAAAAACATATAAATATGTTATATTTGGATTAAAAACAAGCTCTGAAAATTAAATGTATAAAAATCATTATCAAAATTAAATTTTCGAAATCAATTTAAAAACACTTTCATCTTATTCCTTGTCGGTTCCTGATTCCAAAAACATATAGATATGATATGTTTGGATTAAAAACACGCTCAGAAAGTAAAAACAAAGAGAGGTACAGAAAAGCGTGCTATCCTTCTCAGCGCAACTACTACCCCGCTCTTCTTGTCAATTTCACTGTCTTTGCCGTGAGCGGTGGACTGACGATGCTACGAGTATACGGTCTTGCTGCGTTGCATTGCGTTCAGTTTCATTCTGTGAGTTCGACAGCTACTTGACTAAATGTTGTATTTTCGCCTTACGCGACTTGTTCTACATTTGTCATGAAGGCGCTTTCCATTCGTAATCCATAATCCGTAAACGAAACAGGGCGATACTAGTAGGATGTTCTTCGTTTTGTTCACTATGTGCATTCGTATGCTGGTGCTTGAGATGTGCTCATCTCCATGAAAAGGGCCCAAGGCCTACTCATTAAAACATTCAGACTTCAGACCTCTCTCTCTCTCTCTCTCTCTCTCTCTCTCTCTCTCTCTCTCTCTCTCTCTCTCTCTCTCTCTCTCTCTCTTTCTCTCTCTCTCTCTCTCTCTCTCTCTCTCTCTCTCTCTCTCTCTCTCTCTCTCTCTCGCTCTCTCTGTTAATCACCACACGACAAAAACATCAACTTGTATTAAAGATTAGTCAGTCAGTCAGTCAGTCAGTCAGTCTCTGTCTCTCTGTCTCTCTGTCTGTCTGTCTGTCTGTCTGTCTGTCTGTCTGTCTCTCTCTCTCTCTCTCTCTCTCTCTCTCTCTCTCTCTCTCTCTCTCTCTCTCTCTCTCTCTCTCTCTCTCTCTCTCTCTCTCTCTCTCTCTCTCTAGTTTATTCAGGTGGCCGTCTCTGGAACGCTCTTCCGAATGCCTTACGGGAGGCTACCAGCACAGATTCTTTCAAAAACAAATATATATCCCATTTAATGAAAATAGTATATTCTTGATTGTTATGTCCTTTGAGACACAGTCACTCACTTTTGATTTATTGTTTTGTTTATGAAATTATGATGTTCTGCATAATATCCATTGTCTTGCAGAGTTGATGTACTATTGCATAGTTTTCTTACTCTAATTGACTTGCAAATTTTTGCTTTGCACCTTGTCATGAACATGTATAAACTACAATGTTTCATATAATGCACGTATGTACATAAACTTATCCTGTTTTACTAATTATGTAAGTATTGTAGTAGTAGTAGTAGTAGTTTTTATAGTAGATTTAGTCCCTCTTTAGGGCGAGGGCCAGATGCAAAAAAGTATACCAATGCTTATTCTGTTACCCTCGTAAAATAAAGAATTGTCATTGTCATTGTCATTGTCATTGTCTCTCTTTTACCCTCTCCCTTTTGTTCTAACTGACTCAAGCGAATTAGCTATAGCGTCATGTTGTAACATTGAAC
>NC_090252.1:28731086-28736086 GCF_037325665.1 Littorina saxatilis | reverse complement strand
CCCTATGCAATAACAGTTATACCTTGTATGAATAACAGAAGAATGTCAAAGTACAAAAACAGTACTTATTTCCGAAATGTAGTTTGTGCCTGTCTACCCAGGGAACACGATCTCTTCAGAAATATGTAGAAATTGTTCTGTTATTACATAATGGAACCTTTTTAATACTTCAACATTCAATATGTATTGCTCATAAAGATGTATTTTTCCCAAAACTATTTGTTTCACCCCAAACAATTCTGACCCATAAATCAGGCAACTGTCCCCTTATAGGACAAACAATCCCTTTTCTGAGTTGTAATTTTTGTTTAGGACCTTGACAATTTAAACAACGAAGTTTTCTAGATGAAAGAGATCACGTAAATGCAAATTCCTTCTGTCTGAACGATTCGGCTAAAGTCTCAGATGCATTGGGCGAAGTTTACTTGACGTAGTTTACTTTGCGAAGGTGGTTTCACCAAGCCTTGGCACTGGACTTTCGGTAAAAAGACTTTGTGAAGTTTTCGCAGAGTCGACTTCGGGCTGAACTAAGGCCTGCCTGTAGGTCATGTAAATTAATCAACGTTTCCGATTCCCCAAACAATCCTATTTTGTCCCTCCCGATCCTTAAACATTTGTGTGACCCTTCAGAAAAAAATCGATTTTGCAGACATTATTAGGAAGTTAGGTCCTCCCCTGACATATAGCTATAGGGAACACAGCTCGCACGATGTCCGGTCAATAAACATATTCATGCGCCTGTACAAATAGAAGAAAAGAAACGTCAATTAGAAACAAAAAAATATCGACCTGTAATGACCGTGGTTTTGTTCGGATTTGAACAATTCGGAAACAAATATGTTATTGTTGTTTTGGCCCAAACATCTCAGGTCTTGCAAGGCTTTTACACGGGATAAGGCTTCTACTGCGACACTCACCGACACAAAAATTAAAAGGCTGACAAGAGTAATACTTATTTGTGACAATGAAAAGGGAGCCAGAGAGATCGAGAGACAGAGCCCCCCACCCCCCACCCCCTATGTCCGTATTATTTCTATCACTATCTATGTCCTTGAACGTATCTACTTAATAAAATGAATTTGGTTTTCTGTCAAACTTTTCAGATTGAAGATTTCTTTGACAAGGGTCAAAGGACAGCCAATCCAATGGGGCTTCCTCCAAATTCGAACTGGCAAAAACATACTGTTTCAAGTTTCAATTTGAACAACAAATATATTAAAAACAAGAAATTCCTCCGAGGTAGGAAAAACACCCCCGTCCTTAGCATTCTCACTGCCACCAACTGAGCAGGCACTGCTAACAAGTGTGGTTATTTCCCTTTGACCATTAATATGTCCCTCTATAAGTCCTTGTAGAATCTTAATCCACCAATAACTCCCTAACCGTGTGTTTGACTGGTCCCAATTTTTGTAAGGACCGTCTCAGGAATGTATAGAACCTGTTCACCAAATTTGGTGACGATCGGTCCGTTCATTCTTGAGATCTATATGCGAACACAAACAAACAAACAAACAAACACATCGAGCGAAACCTATACACACCCCTAATACCGGGGGTGTAAAAAACATAATAGGCACAATTCAGCAATTATATTGTCACACATTAGTGGACAGTCTCAAGACTATTTCATGAAGTACATGTCATTTGGTATCAATTATCTGTTGCGTACTTTTTTTTGAAACGACATTCCAAGGGATACAGGTGTTAGATTGTGTTTATTTGTTTGTTTGTTTGTGTGTTTGCTTGTTCGTTCGTTCGTTCGGTCGGTCGTTCGGTCGGTCGTTCATTCGTTCGTTCGTTCGTTCGTTCGTTCGTTCGGTCGGTCGTTCGTTCGTTTGTTCGTTCGTTCGTTCGTCCATTCGTTTGTCGTTCGTTCGCTCGCTCGCTCGCTCGCTAGTTTGTTTGTTTGTTTGTTTGTTTGTTTGTTCGTCTCTTTTTTTTCTTTTCTTTTTTTGTTTAGGCTTTTTCTCTCTGTGTACACAGTTTGTACTCGATGCTGTACGTCAAGGTCGAACACTGTCTTTGGCTCCTGCTTCCTGCTGGCATTTTTCTTTGTAAACAAATAAAACAACGTTGTGAAGGTGCTGGCAAAAGTTGTCATGTTTGTAACTTAGGTGCCAGACTAATTTCCTTACGGACCGACCAGGGCGTCTCAATGGTTGACAGTTCTCGTCCCCAGGCAACTATTACTGGAAAGTAAAAAAAAAATAAAGGGCGACTTGAACTTGACACAATAAATGCATGGTTTGCTTCAAGCTTGGGATGAATTTGTTATGATGACTGGTAGCCCAATTAGGTATGAGCATTTTTAGTGCCGCATTAAATGGATATGTGCTGGGAACAGCGGCGGGTCTCTGTGTAGTTGGGCGAAAATGTATAAAGAGAGAGAGAGAGAGAGAGAGAGAGAGAGAGAGAGACAGAGACAGAGAGACAGAGAGACAGACAGAGAGAGAGACAGAGAGAGACAGAGAGAGAAAGAGAGAGCGAGAGAGAGAGAGACACAGAGATACAGAGACAGAGAGAGAGACACACAGAGACAAAGACAGATAGACAGATAGACAGATAGACAGATAGACAGACATACATAAGCCTACATACAGACAGACAGAAAGACAGACAGACAGACATACATAAGCCTCCAGACAGACAGACAGACAGACAGACAGACAGACAGACAGACAGACATGCAGACAGACAGAGCGAGAGAGTGAACAGGAACAGTGAAGACAGAAAATGGGGAGAAAAGAGAGATGAGAGATGACAGAGAAGTTGAATTAAAACTTAATCATAAAACAGAAGGACAAGGTCAAGGACAAGGACAAGAACAATTAAGAACTAGAAGAAAAAGATAAAGGGTTTCAAAACTAGAACCCAAACTAAAAACAACCTGTACTTTCATTCGAAGCTATTTAAATTCCAAATATTACCCCCAATTAGTGTACAAGGCCTCCGGAGCACCCTAATAATAATAATAATAATGATTATTTATACGCGCACACCTTCCCAAAGGGAAGCTCGTGGCGTTTACAAAGGCGCTTCATGCATACACTCGCACATAACAATCGCACCCTACACCCTTATCCCCCTTACGACACAGACCAGTCAGCACATACCCCCATCACCCTCGCTCTCCATTCCTCACCACCTCCCACCCTCATCCACCCCAACATAATAATACACAAATTAAAATTTAAAAAAAAGGTCAAATTGGGGAAGATAAAAAAACCGACTTTTGACAATATTAGCTTCCCATCACGACCCCCTGAAGCGCCCTTGCGTAATTGTAAGGAGTGCATCGGGTTCATTGACAGGAAAACGAAGGATGCAATATTCACGTAGATGCTCCTATCACACCGGAAATGGTTAAATTTCAAGGCGATTTAACTGCAAAGCCTGACATGCCTGCAGGTTGTTTTGGAAACAATGCGCGCCGCAATCTTGTACGAAGCTCGAAGGCTATTCCGAAAACGCCTGGATGAATAATGAAGGGTCGCGTGCTAAAGAGAAAAGGTTGAGACCTCTCTTAAAGATACCTTACGTCCCGTATTAAGGTGGCAGTACTACCTATGATTTTGAAAAAAATCCCTTTTGTACATTCTATAATGTGTTTCATTCATGTGGATGCAGAAATGCCTCAATTTTGTCATACAGTTTAAATATTTTGTCTTGCTATACTTGTTGAAATATTTAGGGTAAAATATCTGACCTCAAAATGTCCAAAATGTCACAAGAAATGCGACTCAACTATGCTTAGTGCACACATGAAATAATAGGTACTCCCTCAGATGCAGTGCCAGATGATGTGATTGTAAATTCTGTAGAAAACAGAATAATTGACATGACACTAATGACAGTATTTCGAAACAGTTGTTGTGTACAGTTTAATTATTACATTTTCTATGCAATGTACAGCCATGATGTTAATCGACAGTGTAAATGACTCATTTTCAGGTTTCTGAGCGTGCCCGCGACAAAACATAACTAAGATTATCCCCTGAAAAGAAAAACAATATCACATGAAAATATTATGATTCACATTGTGGCACGATTCCCATTCCCAACGGAGTAATAGAGCTATTACTTAAAATGTAACATTATTTCGGGAAGAAAATGGTATTGTTCAATTGTATTAGTAATGTTCTCATGACAATTAAACTTTTCACGAGAACCTTTTAAATATCTTGTTTTGGCGCTAGTAGCCGCGTTACTGATTTTATAATAAAAGGACAGGGGCCGTTAAGGACTACTTTAAGCTTAAAAAAAGTGCCGACACCTTATTGGCCAATTTGATACATTTGCTGTGAGAATTTAATTATGAGAAAGAAAATCCCAACTAACTACAGCACCCTGTCAGGGTGCTGATTTGTAGTGTTTGTTCAACTAGAGGATGGTGTGGTTCCATGTTTTAAAGCCTTGCCAGATTATCGGGAAGGATTGTGCCTTCAATCGATAGGGACGGAATCTTCGTCGTTGGGTTTTATCATCAGTGTTTTAGTGTTGTACATGTACAGCTCAAAGAAGGAGAGATACCTAAAGGGGGTGACTTGCCAGGAGGATAGCCAAGCGGACACTAACAGTGAAAGATAGACAAAGAGACGGAGGATCGCGAGAAGGAAGGAGGGACAGACAGACAGACAGACAGGCAGACAGATATACAGACAGACAGACGGACAAACACGCATACACATGAAATTTAGAGAGAGAGAGAGAGAGAGAGAGAGAGAGAGAGAGAGAGAGAGAGAGAGACATACAGCAAGACAGATACATAGATGGGGGATCGAGGGAAGGAAGGGGAGACAGACAGACAGACAGACAGACAATCAATCAATCAATATGAGGCTTATATCGCGCGTATTCCGTGGGTACAGTTCTAAGCGCAGGGATTTTTATTTTTTATTTTTTTATGCAATTTATATCGCGCACATATTCAAGGCGCAGAGATTTATCTATGCCGTGTGAGATGGATTTTTTTTTACACAATACATCACGCATTCACATCG
>NC_090252.1:28701086-28728586 GCF_037325665.1 Littorina saxatilis | reverse complement strand
GTCTGTCTGTCTTTGTGCCAGTGTATGCATGCGTTTGCGGTCGTGTGTAATAATGCGTGTGTGCGCGTACGAGCGCTTGCATGCGCGCGTGCATACGTGTGCTTGTGTGCTTGCGTGCTAGTGAGTCAGCAAGCGTGTACGTGCAAGTGTCTGTTCCTGCGCTTGAGTGCATTTTTCCAGAAGGAATCATGCGAAATTGTGTATAAACTTACATGTATCTTTCATTACAGATAACTTATACAGACACGAGTCGACCAGCTGAAAGATACTCAAGACATCAAATCAATGTACATAAAATATCGGTCGCTTACCGATAGTGACCTCTTTCATTTCGTTGGCAGCTTAGATTGACTTGTGGATGAGGGTCTAAGATTGTCTGAGATACGTAATCAACCTCGGGCGACGGGTTACTTAGGCTTCTGGGGGGAAAGATATCAAACATTTATTGACCTTAAGGGCAAAGATGGCACGGATATCAAGTTTGGATTCTTTGACAAGCTTTTCAAGTTTTGTTTTAAGATTCTTGATACGAATCCTCAGAAAAAGTGTGCATGTGCCTCAAACAGAATGCATGTGCCTGTAGTTGGTATGAGTGAGTGCGTCGCGTTCTCGCTGTGCGTCTGTCTGCGAGTGTATGAGTCCGAGTGTCTTGGTCCTTGTCGATTTGTGTTTCGTATAATGTTCACTATGTATTGTATATTTTGTAAGCGCCTAGGGCTATATTTAGATTAGGCGCACACATGTTCATAATAATAATAATAATAATTTGCATTAAAAGTGGTATTTGAATGAATTATGGATCAAAATTGACGTTTTTTGTGACTTTTGGGGATAAACCATGCACATTTTGGAAAACATACATCTTCCAGAAAAATAAAGATATAACACAGTAGTGTGTTTTATTTAACACTAAGCAGGTCCTTAGATGCAATAAGAGAGCTATTTCTTCATATTTATGAACATATTTTGTTTCTTGGGTAGATAATTATCATAGGCACAAAATAATTTTCCAAAAACAATGCAAGTTTTTGTACATTCTAAAATCATTCCTGGGATATTCATAGCTAGAGGAATACCCGGCTTCGCCGGGGTGAATCGCGAGACAGAGACAGACAGCGTGGCGGTTCACCACAATCACCTTTGAAGGCGAAGTCCTCTCAAACGGGATTGAGAATTTTAGAGCTTATTTCTAAGCCCTATAATTATTATCTGTTATGGCTTCTCAAATGCCAGAACATACAGACATACAAAAGCCGCCAGACCCCATCACAAACAGAACTCTACCATCCACAGGTGTTGCCTCCACACACACACACACACACACACACACACACACACACACACACACACACACACACACACACACACACACACACACACACACACACACACACACAGAAGCCGTATATATCTATCTATATATATAAATATATAGAGATAGATGACAGTGGATTTTTCGATAAATAGATTCGACCTTTGCACTTTTACAGTGAGGACAACTTACGGGTACATGCAAGGAAAGCCCACAACTTCTAAGGCGAACAACTCTGCAGAGTCTGCTGTGAACGGCGACGGTAGTCTCCCTGTCACACTCGACCCCCTTTGAATGAACTTTGTCCCCAAAGTTCCGAACCATGGACCCGCCAAGCTTAGGTCCCTCCCAGGTGGAATGGGAACAGCACGAAAATGTTTCAGTGGCCTGAACATTTCATGTCGAGTCCCATCGCTGTCGACGACGCCAAATGTAACCGAGTGCCGAAACACCACAATCACCTTTGAAGGCGAAGTCCACTCAAACGGGATTGAGAATAACTGTTATGGCTTCTCAAAGGAAGACCTGAAAATACAGACACACCAAAGCCGCCAGACCACATCACAAACAGAACTCTACAATCCACAGGTGTTGCCCACACACACACTTACACACACACACACACACACACACACACACACACACACACACACACACACACACACAAGCACACACACACACACACAGAGAAGCCGTATATATATATATATATATATATATATATATATATATATATATATACTTAGGGATTGCGCTTTTATGAGGCATATTTCGATTTTTGAGTTTGTTGTGGGGCAGCCAGTTTTTGTGGGTCGTTTATAATGCCCCGCAATATTACCATTGCTAAAACATTGTTTTGGGTCATCTGTTCGTCAAGAGCATGTTGGCTCACAATAATGTTTCACATCGGTTTATATACAAAACTGAAAAATGGTTAGCTCCCTTGCATTGCCTGTGCCGAAACTCTAATTTTAGATTATTACATCATAGAGCTAAAAATAGCCACCAATAGATGAAGCTTCCGGAGCCTCTTTTTGGCTGTTGCGAGTCGCGCCATGTTTGACGAACCAGAAACTGAGAGGACGCACTGAAGGCAGCAAGGTATGTATTGCTTTATTTCGATTCCGGTAGAATCGTAAGACAAGGCCCCAAATTCCGAATTACGGATTGAACATCTTCTACTACTATTTTGCTTCAATCCGTAATTTGGGGAGCTGATCCGGCTCGTGAATTTGGGGCCTTGTCTTACGATTCTACCTCGCTATGATTCCGGCTAACTTGGAATGTTTTCAATAATTATTTTCAAGACTGATTTGCTCTATGATAAATGTCTCAGCGCACTGTGATTGTTTCAATAACGATATTGTCAGTAACGACACTAGATTAGAACGTTTGAAAAGGCACATTTTTCTGCCAGCGTTTGGATAAACTGTGGACAGGTCGAGTTAGATCTACTTTTGTGTGTGTCGGCTTTGCACATGACGGGGGTATTGACGGTTTCATCGCCGACCATGCATTTTAATATTTGATTATCCTCTGTACCGTTTAATAGATTAACAACTAACAGTATGAGTTACAGTTGTGCGAAATGTACCCGTTAGCAAACAGTTTCACTGAAGTTAGCATGGGGCAAGCTAGGAAAAGATAACCAGTCTCGCTGCAAACGGCGCCACGCCTACTCAATAATCCGGTCGGCGATTTGGTCAGGTTACGGCAAAGTACGTCGTTTTGAGTGGTTGGTTGTGGATGATACTGACCGGTAACACTAGCAGATACATAGGGCTAGAGGTGCATCGACATTTTTTTCGCCAGGTCGCAAGAATTCTAAAAAATAAATGCAAACGAAATTTTGTCATTTTTTTCTTTTTGCGATAGGGCGAGTGCACCACCGAAATTAGTTGAGGAGAACGTAGTCGGATGTTTCATCTTTCATTAGCAACTGAAAAAATAAGGGGAAAGTTCCGTAAAGGTTCCCATTTGAACGGAGGAAACGACCTACCCCCTCTTCGACAAGTACTGAGTTACAGAGAATGCCGAAGGCTTCCGAGCGAGAGTCACGTGACCCGAATGTATAATTTTGGCGTGTCTGCTATTTTGTTGTTCCGACAATGTGGCACATCTGCGCTTTTCCGACGCTTCACACAGCAATTCTGCGTAAGGATACTTTTTTCAGAAAGATGAAAGTCTAAATCGCCGAAACTGTTCTTGGGTAAGTAGGCTACAGAATCCAACAAAAGAAATGGCTGACGACGATGCGAATGCATTGGCGAAACCGAAAGTGAGAAGATGCCATCATAGCGGAAGACAGCGAGTCGGATTGCGTGTTGAAATGATTAGGCTGATTCGTTCGCGCTGATATTTTTCAAACTGGCAAACGAAAGAAACTGTGCGGATGGAAGTTTAGTTTGAATTGAAAGTGAAGCATGTTGACCAGTTGTGTACGTAGTGATGGGGGGGGGGGGGGGGGGGGGGGCTCTGTGTTGACTCCGACACGAACAGAGTACACAGTCAAATTGGGACTTTTGTTTTTTATGTCACGATGCCGCATGACTTACATTGTCCACAAGCATGCCTAAAACAGGAAGTTATTTTCTCTGTTTCCCCAGCTCCCTCATTGGGCCCCCCCCCCCCCCCCCCCCTCTCTCTCTCTCTTTCTCTTTTCATTTTTATTTGGGGATTTATTTATTTGCTCAATAACAGGACACATGGGCTTTCACTTACTGATAACATTTACAACTGTTCAGGTTGTGTCTGTGGTGATGGCCTGCACTTATGGAAAAAAGATGCTGGAGGCATCTTTATTATTAATGAAGACCAATGCACCTGTTCCTTTGTCGTCCACCGGATCACCTGCTCCTGCATCATCAACCCGAGCACCTGCTCCTGCATCATCAACCCGAGCACCTGCTCCTCCGTCATCCACCCGAGCACCTGCTCCTGCATCATCAACCCGAGCACCTGCTCCTCCGTCATCCACCCGAGCACCTGCTCCTGCATCATCAACCCGATCACCTGCTCCTCCATCATCAACCCAAGCACCTGCTCCTCCGTCATCAACCCGAGCACCTCCGTCATCCACCCGAGCACTTGCTCATGCATCATCAACCCGAGCACCTGCTCCTCCGTCATCTGAAGGTTTGTATAAAGTAATATAATAGGATTTTGTTTACATGTGTATGTCCGGAAGCTTCTTAAAGAGTGCAATTTGTCTTGTTTTAATAGCACAAAAAAGTGGGGGGGGGGGGTTAAAAAAAAAAGTGATAGTCTTTGCAATTGATTGTTTATAAAGTGCCAAAGGTGTACTTGATGAGAACTCTCAATACATGTTGTGTGTGAACATGGCACAAAATTGCCTAATTTTGAGTCCTGCAGAATATATCTATCTCTTGAGAGGTGCCCCAAGGCTTGCTGAGTGGGATGGAGCCTTGTGGTGGTTTTAAAAGTTCCTAAAATGAATAGGGTGTGTAATTTTTGATTATTTTCAATTTTACAGAAGACTTAAATCACCATCTGATACTTGACAATGCATCTTCTTCTTTCCCAAAGGCAGCCCTGGCATTTAGGCACAACTATTGTTGTTGCATTGATTTTATCGTCCCTCTCGGCGTAGACCATGGAGACCCATTTGGTAGTTATGTGGTCGTCTTCCCTCCTCCTTCTCTCCCACCCGCTCCTCTTCTTCTTGGGTGTCGATTTCGGGATCTTGTAAAGCACTTGCTGATGATGTAGAGTAGCCGGTGTCGATTTCTGTCATAGTGGTTATTCTTAGTGGAAGCTTGTTGTTAATTCATTCGTTGAAGGTCCCTGTCTGTATAGTTCCACTACTTCCGCTGGTCCGGATGAAGGGGGGGGGGGGGGGGGTGACCGGGATGAGAGGTGCTGATAAACGACTTCCTCCCGCCCCGTCCACGCGCAGTAGTAGTGTAGCGATGTTGTAGTTGGAAGATGTTGGATGTCTCGAAATATTAAGTCTTGAGATCTTGGCCTTTTGACGTCTTGAATCTTGACATCTTGAGATCTTGATATCTTGTTGATATCTTGAAGTAGCTGATTTGCTGCTTGTCGATGAAGCTGTTGCTGTTGTAGAACCCCAAGGTTGTAGTCGGGGCCACTGGGGTCCATCTTGGTGCTGTCGACATCTGCGCCGCTCCCCCTTGAGTCCGAAACGGAGAATGAGGCGCTGACTCAGATTACGGCACAACCAGGACTTTCGTCATTTTATAATGTAGACATTGTGGACCGAAAGTGCTGTCAGAAAGCTTAATTTGGATTCACATTAGACCACTACGGTGGCCAAGTGGTTAAGGAGCCCGCCTCGTTTGCGGAAGGTCGTAGCCTTGGGTGAGAATCCCGAAGACATTAAAATGGGTATTCTAGCACCTGGAGTCTGGTATCATGGAGTTAAACATTAAAATAGTATAACTGTCAAAGCTGCGCACTGTCTATCTATATATAGAAACACTATTGACTTGCATAATTTAACGATAAGATATCTTTACTACAGGGGTCTTTTTGATATTTTTCTCTAATTAGACTAATGAAGAAAGGTGACAGTGTGACGTTTGACAGCAATAACAGACATTATATTTTATAATGCTGATGTTAAATAAAAAACAAGAAGATTGTATGAGCAAATGTTTCTTGTTAATTTCAGTTGACGGTGTGAGAAAGGTGGAAGATTGGTTGGAGAAACACATTCAAACTTCAACTTCTGCTGAAGCTTCAAGTACAGTTTTGGTGAATGAGTTTTTCAGATTTAACTTTTAATCTTTGCAAGTTTTGTAGACACTGACATTAGTACAGTGATCGCCGCTTATTTAGACCGTGGTTAATTTAACTACCCGTTTAATGCTGCCAAATATTTTGGGTCTCAAATTTTTAACACTATGTGTTGCATCATTCATCAAACCCTCCAATGCAACCATAATACGCTTATTATGACCATTTTTGGCATTTATTTCTGGTCATATTAAGCGGCGACAACTGTATTTATCAATTTAAGCTTCTTCTGTCTTGTGTGTGGCGCACTTTAAATGTCTAAGCAGCACCGCCCTGAGATAACCCTTCGTTTTTAACTTGGCGTAAAGCAAAGTTTTCCTTGTGTGAAATGAATGTGGACATGCATGGGAATGGCAGGGTTTTGGTTTCTTCTCCATCCTCTTCGTGTGTGTGCGAGTGTGTAACTCGCCAACCTTCTGTTTTGACGCGAACATTGTTATGCCCGCCCTTGTATTGAGAGTGGTCTCCCATTTCAGCATAATGCCTATTGCACCTTGACCTAATACATTATTGATTGAAATAAGGTTTTGATTTTTTATGATGATCAACTCCCATATTTTCTTATATTTTACCAAGCAGCCAGGTGCCAGTCCTGCAAGTGAAGAATCAATAGCTGACCACACCTCTCTTGACTCGGATTACAAGCCGGATTCAGACCCAGATTCAGACCCAGATTCAGAAGGATCTGAAGTTGAAGCAAGGTCGCCGGTTTTTGACCCACTGGGAAGTTGGGAACCGAAGGAAGCGGGTTAGTATTTTCTTACTTATGTTTGGATACCAAATCGTTAACTCACCTTGAAAGGGATATACATCTTAGAAGAAGGAGAAATGGGCAAGGCCAAAAAATTGTATCTGTAGGTTGTGAATATTTTTTATCCAAAGATAGAAAATAACTATTAAATGACACAAAGAGACTGGACTCATATATATACACAGACTAAACACTGTCAACACATTCACAAAACAAATGTGACAAAGACTGATGGAGTATAAAATGGTTGTTTTACCTGGTCTGACATTTCCATGGAGTCTTTATGACCTTGTTTTCTTCCCCCCATTTCTTTCTTCTTTTTTTTTTACTTTGATTAAAAATAAGTTAGGGTCAGCACCAAAACGTAGCGTCGGCCGGGTGACCAGAAACGCTGAGCATTATGAGGGCAGTGCCCATGTCTCCCTTACTGTCTTTACCTTAACCCTTGATAGGGTCAGGCGTCCATTTACAGGGTTAGGTCCCGATAGAATTCCGGACCTTAAAAAAATGGCTTTAATAAGTGGCTGGCTTTATTAACCAAGGTTTTATTAACTGGCGTTGACTGTACACACATAGTTGTGGGATATGAGTCTTTATGGTGTCCCGTTTTCTTTTCCTTGTAATGAGATATTAATTGAGTAATGCAACACAACTCGTATTTGGATGCTTAATATATTTGTATAGTTTTTATTCTTTCTAAACAGATATTGAAGCTGAACGAGAGGGTCCGACCAAGGAACAACTAAGAAGAGCTTTTGAAAAAGGTATGTTAAAGCTTTTCTATTGCAAATACTGTACCATACCTCACGTCAAATAGCCCTCCCTTCCTGCTCCGTTGATGCAAAAGAAGGGAAGCTAAGTCGCTTTTCAAGGGTTACAGTGATAATTATTACGCACAGATGTGCGCATCTGACGCGTTTTTAGGCCAAAGGACCAGTGCGTCACTGAGACGCACAACATTTGAGCTATATGCATTGATTTTGCACAGACGCATCAAATTGCCAGCCAATGTGTCACCACAAGCATGTGTGACTTTACCACCTGACTCGATCAGGAGAAATTGTGCCATAAGTTTTACAACTCCGACCTTGGGACTTTTGTATTGAAGAATAAATTCTCCTTTGAAAAGTAGGATATTGAGACTGATAACCCCTAATCGAGTCAAATATATATATATTCGCTGCAGTAGTGACTTCACAAAGTGAGGTTAGTCGAGACCAATAGAAGTAATGTGCAACATTATCCTGGGTCCTGGATCTATTTGTCTAGGCAATCCTTGTTCTTTGCTCCCTGTAACATCACTAGGCTCGGCCTACGACAGCCAAGATGCATTGGTAGCATATTGTCATGATGCAAGATTGTCAACCGAGCACAGAAAAGATGGCTGGCCTTGAAAAGTTTGGATTTTTATTCACTTTGTCCGAGCAAGGCATCTTGCCAAAGCTATAGCAGCAGGGAGTGAGTAAGTTAATGTGGGATATACTGAGTGGTAGCTTATCACGTCCCACTATTTTAAATAATCCCCATCTTCTTGCTATGATGAAAACTGTGTAGTACGTATTCTTGATTACACAATCCACCAAGCTCTTTCTAGTTGAATATCTGAGTCTGTAGGCCTACTGAAGGCCTTAGGGGAGAGAGTGAGGATGTGTTGTATCAGTGTGTAAAGTTGAATATGAGTCTGTAGTGTACCTGAGGGGAGAGAGTGATGATGTGTTGTATCATTGTGTATCTCTTTACATTATATATATATATGAGGCTGTGCCAAAAGGTGCTCTGTCAGAGGGGGACATTTTATAAGAAAATAAAAGTAACAGTATCATTTCAACACTTACACAATGTGAAAGAATAGTCATTTGGACATACAATTCCAGTCTTAAAAAGATAACTCAGTAAAGCGACTTTGAGAAAATGATGTGTAATCGTAATTTTTGGGAATCTGTCGGATGTAACAATGGACATGAAAGACAAGTAAAATTAGTTGTAAACCTATATCATTTGAGCAAATTTTTACTTGTATCATTTATATAACCATGTAGCAGGTGTTTAAACTAAAATGTACTGATTGCTGATAGAAACTGAACACAATATAGTGCAATGATGATGTCATGTGTTGCATCCGACAGATAGCAATTACTAGCAGTTTGAATTCAAGAACAGCAAAGCACAGTTTTGATCAAAAACCAAGTTTATTCATTTGGTGAAGTCCTTTCATTGCTGTCAGAAACAATAACATTGATCATGCCTGGAGAAAAGATTGCCAGCCATACCATTCATCTGTCGGAGGTAACATTTTTAGAATGGACACAAATTTTTTCTGATGTCATGTGTTGCATCCGACAGTAATGTAAATTTAGCAGTTTTGCCAGAGTAATGGTGGGAATCGCAAACTTAGCCCGTTTGTGGAAAGAAAGGGACATTTTGATCCGTTTTTAGCTCATATCGTGCTGACTGATGAAGGCCAGAGCCAAACGTTCCCACATGACACGAGCGAAGCCGTGTCAAAGTTTCGGTTGACAGTTTGATATCTGTGTCAGGAGTTTCGATCGAAGCCTGACTTAACACTTTTGAGGCAGTCTTTGTTATTTTTGAGTTTGTTTCCTGCATATGATAGCCGTGTAAACTGTTTAACACGGTTCCAAAGGTTATTTTAGGTTTCGAACTTTCACTCAGTATTTTTTTTTTTTTCGGGTTGAACTTTCTGTTGACCGCAACTTACAAGAAAAAGCTGACATGGAACTGATACTTACCGCTGCGTGTTATCGACGCCATCTTGGAGGGAAAAGTGCGCGAAAGGCATTGTGGGAAGGAATGTCTTTTTACTGCGATGCGACAAACATCCGGTAGAAGTAAAATCGCGGCCAGAATTATTAAATGTTCGATCGAAACACTCTGACATGACGAAGTTACTCCGTAAAAAACATGCCTGATATAAAATATATACAACAATCAGTGCTGTTTTCACCGTTGCTAAACGTCAAACTAAGATTGCAGCACTTGTTTCTGTGTTCTTCTAGAGAGATTTCTGGAGCAAATCACTGCCGTCAACCTTTTCTGCTGGTGTGACATCTGACATGATAGGTTACGATCGTAACAGCTTTTAAAAAAACCGTTTTTCACACATTTCGGGAAGAATTTTGTTCTGCTTTTTACATTGATTAAAAAGCTGAATCTCTCCTCTTTCACCCATCTACAAAAAAATGACTCTCAACTTGAAAGATAAAAAACAAAAAATCGTTGTTTGTGGGTCCCCTAAAATGTCCCCACTTCCGGATCAACATTCGGACCTGGATCTTGTAATTATTTTGTATTTTAACCCTTTCAAAGGCCAACATGCACCTTAATGTTGTGCATGTTGTATCTTTGATATACTTTTAAGCTAAGTGAGGCTAAATCAGGAAAAATGTATGATTACAAAACAAAATATCAATGTGCAAATTTGACAGGGGTCTCCCAGAGCACCTTTTGGCACAGCCTCATATGTAGAAATAAGGCCTGTTGTGGGATTTTCCATGTACCTATGTGTTATGGGGCATATAAATATATACAAATCCGAAATATTACCTTTTGTGGGTATATATATGCCCCAAAAAGATATATGCCCCGAAAAAAACATGTATAGATTAAAATAAATATTGCCTGTTAATATGGGGTTAATTCCCATTTGACATTGGTGTATGAGCTAAATTAAACAATATTATCCCTCCATGTTTTACAGAACATGAGGTCCAGCAGACTTTATCTGTGTGTGTGTGTGTCTGTCTCAACTGGGGGCACAATTCAAGAGGCACTCAAGGCCGATTATTCCTAGTTGAAGAGAGTAAACGTCAGTATTAATACGCCAAATCATACATTAGCCATTTATAACTAAGCATAATTTTTATGCTCCTGACTAATATTGGGCCTAAGAGTTGACACTGCGGGCTTATTAACTTTCTTGCTGATTAAATCAGTTTATTTATCTGTGCAGTGACAGTAGCCGGTGATCCTACGATTGACGGGAAGAGGAACTACCAAAAACCAGACTACTGTTTGTTCTGCAAAGGAAGATGCACTTCAAAAATATCTTCGCACCTTCTATCGGTTCACTGTGAAGAAGCAAGAGTACAAGCTGTCACTGCCCTGCCTTGTGGATCGAAGGAGAGGAAGAGAGTTTTGGGGCTTCTTCAAGATGAAAGGAATCACCTACACAACACTGAAGTAAGAAGTCCCTGTTGTCTATTCATGCAGACCTGTTTACCCTTATTATTGTGGAGTAATTTATTATTATTTTCTTATGATTTTGGGGAGAAAATACTCCATTTGAGTTCAGACTACGATTTTCAAATGTGCTTCAACTAAGGTTTGTGTTACTAATGTTGTTGTTTGTAACCACTGGGTTACTATTTTGGTCATCAGATTACTATTTTTTTTACTTGACCATTACTCTTGTCAAGTTTTGGGGGTAAACAGGTCTGATTCATGTTCAAAGTAATTGTACATGTATGTTGAGTCAGAATGTTTTAAATGTAAGTGGAAACAAGGTAACCGCTGACACGGTAGCTGCGAGTAAGTGCGGTCCGAAAATCCAGTGAGGTAGCTGCGGACTCAAGAGTCCCGCAGCTAAAAATACCTTGGATCCTCTGGTATGGAACTTCCCTAAATCTGGAAAAATGGCAATCACATAAAGAGGGTGGTCACATGCAGGAATATGCTTTAAGAGTAAAAATGAACTTTAGAGACCAGATTTGGTGGTTAGATTTCCACTTTTAAAGTCATTGGTCTGCTACGAATCTGTCGCCTTCGACAAAAATTTAATCATTAGTTTTTGAACATCCAATAATTTAAATCGGCGTGTGGGAAGGGGGCATAATAACTAGCAAGTGTTTCATTGCGAGCTTTGAAGGTAAGAGGGTGCTTAATTTTCTCTTCAGAAGATCTTGAAAGTCCTTGAAAAGTCCTTGAATTTTAGAACAAAAAAACTGTACGAACCCTGATGTGCGTCACAGAGACGCACAACATTTGAGCTATATGCATTGATTTTGCACGGAGGCATCAAATTGCCAGCCAATGCGTCACCACAAGCATGTGTGACTTTACCACGTGACTCGATCAGGAGAAATTGTGCCATAAGTTATACTTATAGCAAACAACTCCGACCTTGGGACTTTTGTATTGAAGAATAAATTCTCCTTTGAAAAGTAGGATATTGAGACTGATAACCCCTAAGCGAGTCAAATATATATATTCGCTGCAGTAGTGACTTCACAAAGTGAGGTTAGTCGAGACCAATAGAAGTAATGTGCAACATTATCCTGGGTCCTGGATCTATTTGTCTAGGCAATCCTTGTTCTTTGCACCCTGTAACATCACTAGGCTAGGCCTACGACAGCCAAGATGCATTGGTAGCGTGTCATGATGCAAGATTGTCAACCGAGCACAGAAAAGATGGCTGGCCTGGAAAAGTTTGGATTTCCATTCACTTTGTCCGAGCTAGGCATCTTGCCAAAGCTATAGCAGCAGGGAGTGAGTAAGTTAATGTGGCATATACTGAGTGGTAGCTTAATTATCACGTCCCACTATTTTAAATAATCCCCATCTTCTTGCTATGATGAAAACTGCAGTATTCTTGATTACACAATCCACCAAGCTCTTTCTAGTTGAATATCTGAGCCTGTAGGCCTACTGAAGGCCTTTGGGGAGAGAGTGAGGATGTGTTGTATCAGTGTGTAAAGTTGAATATGAGTCTGTAGTGTACCTGAGGGGAGAAAGTGATGATGTGTTGTATCATTGTGTATCTCTTTACATTATATATATATATAGAAATAAGGCCTGTTGTGGGATTTTCCATGTACCTATGTGTTATGGGGCATATAAATATTAACATATATCCGAAATATTACCTTTTGTGGGTATATATGCCCCAAAAAGATATATGCCCTGAAAAAGACATGTATAGATTAAAATGAAACAATATCATGAGGTCCAGCAGACTTTATTTGTGTGTGTGTGTGTCTGTCTCAACTAAATGATGTGCGTGTTGTCGAAGGTCGCCACACTTTGTGCTCAGAAGTGTACAATTGGGGGCACAATTCAAGGGGCACTCAAGGCCGATTATTCCTAGTTGAAGAGAGTAAACGTCAGTATTAATACGCCAAATCATACATTAGCCATTTATAACGAAGCATAATTTTTATGCTCCTGACTAATATTGGGCCTAAGAGTTGACACTGCGGGCTTATTAACTAGTCTTGCTGATTAAATCAGTTTATTTATCTGTGCAGTGACAGTAGCCGGTGATCCTACGATTGACGGGAAGAGGAACTACCAAAAACCAGACTACTGTTTGTTCTGCAAAAGAAGATGCACTTCAAAAATATCTTCGCACCTTCTATCGGTTCACTGTGAAGAAGCAAGAGTACAAGCTGTCACCGCCCTGCCTTGTGGATCGAAGGAGAGGAAGAGAGTTTTGGGGCTTCTTCAAAATGAAGGGAATCACCTACACAACACTGAAGTAAGAAGTCCCTGTTGTCTATTCATGCAGACCTGTTTACCCTTATTATTGTGGAGTAATTTATTACTATTTTCTTATGATTTTGGGGAGAAAATACTCCATTTGAGTTCAGACTACGATTTTCAAATGTGCTTCAACTAAGGTTTGTGTTACTAATGTTGTTGTTTGTAACCACTGGGTTACTATTTTGGTCATCAGATTACTATTTTTTTTACTTGACCATTACTCTTGTCAAGTTTTGGGGGTAAACAGGTCTGATTCATGTTCAAAGTAATTGTACATGTATGTTGAGTCAGAATGTTTTAAATGTAAGTGGAAACAAGGTAACCGCTGACACGGTCCGAAAATCCAGTGAGTTGTATAGCTGCGGACTCAAGAGTCCCGCAGCTAAAAATACCTTGGATCCTCTGGTATGGAACTTCCCTAAATCTGGAAAAATGGCAATCACATAAAGAGGGTGGTCACATGCAGGAATATGCTTTGAGAGTAAAAATGAACTATAGAGACCAGATTTGGTGGTTAGATTTCCACTTTTAAAGTCATTGGTCTGACCCGGCCGGGATTCAAACCCCGTGCAATTCACTTCGGAGGCGGGCGCCTGTAAGTCAAGCTGAATGTAGCACAGAGACAATTGCAGAGACAAATGCTGTGGCAAACGCAGAGACAACGGCAGAGGCAACGTTGCAACCAATCAGGGACCAGTATTTTGAAATTGACCGTTGTCACTGCTTTCCGTTTGTTGTCACTGCATTCCGAGTGTTGTCTCTGCTCTACTCCTAGTCAATTAGATTAGCTCTTACATGAGTCACAAACCGGAACAGACATCTCAGTTTGTTCTGTTTGTCTGCTTCTCAGTGTTGACTTTGATGCGGTCTTTTAATGCATCCAATACAGATTCTTTTGTTAACACAACAACACAACACAAGACAGGAGTCGTTCACACATGTTCATCTCGGTCTTTTGTCTTTCAGCTGTTGTGCATGTAACACGTACTGAACAATTTGCAAAAACTCCAAAGCCAATTGAAGCAGACGCTCTTTTCATCACAGGAGCTAGTATGCAAACCAGTATAATGATAGCCACACATGCGTTTTGCACACCAGAGGCCCAAACAGAGTGTCACTGTGCGTGTGTGTCTGTGTGTGTAACTTTTCCACTGTCTTTCTGGTTATCTGTTTGTGTTTGTCTTCGTACGTGTGCCTGAATGTGAGTGTGTGTTTGTGTCAGTGTGTGTATGTGCCTGCGTGAGTGTGTGTATATGTGCCTGCGTGAGTGTGTGTTTTGTAAGTGTGTGTGTACTTTGTATTCAACAAGGTACTGGATTATTTCGATGAGAAAAGACTCACTATTTGTGTTTACTTCAGCAGGGCTAACTGGCAAATGACATTTGAAGACCCTAAAAATGATGATGCAAAGGGGGTCCATGGACCAACGCAAAAAAGATGTTCATATCCTCAGAGAGCTGACTATACATCTTACTGACAAATATCCACAGGAAGCTCAACATGTACAAAGATAGGAAGAAAGCTGATGTAAATTTCTTAATGAAGCTCGGCATAAAGAGCAGAGAGTAGGATAAAGCACTAGTTGATATGCTAACACGGCTCTACATGGAGAGTAGGATAAAGCGCATGTTGATATGCTAACACAGCTCCACATAGAGAGTAGGATAAAGCGCATGTTGATATGCTAACACAGCTCGAGCTACATATATAGTAGGATAAAGCGCTAGTTGATATGCTAACACAGCTCCACATAGAGAGTAGGATAATAAAGCGCATGTTGATATGCAAAAACAGCTCTACATAGAGAGTAGGATAAAGCACTAGTTGATATGCTAACACAGCTCTACATAGAGAGTAGGATATTAAAGCGCATGTTGATATGCTAAAACAGCTCTACCCATAGAGAGTAGGATTAAGCGCTATAGTTGATATGCTAACACAGCTCTACATAGAGAGTAGGATATTAAAGCGCATGTTGATATGCTAAAACAGCTCTACCCATAGAGAGTAGGATTAAGCGCTATAGTTGATATGCTAACACAGCTCTACATAGAGAGTAGGATAAAGCGCTAGTTGATATGCTAACACAGCTCTACATAGAGAGTAGGATAAAGCGCTAGTTGATATGCTAAAACAGCTCTACATAGAGAGTAGGATTAAGCGCTATAGTTGATATGCTAACACAGCTCTACATAGAGAGTAGGATAAAGCGCTAGTTGATATGCTAACACAGCTCTACATAGAGAGTAGAATAAAGCGCTAGTTGATATGCTAAAACAGCTCTACATAGAGAGTAGGATTAAGCGCTATAGTTGATATGCTAACACAGCTCTACATAGAGAGTAGGATAAAGCGCTAGTTGATATGCTAAAACAGCTCTACATAGAGAGTAGGATTAAGCGCTATAGTTGATATGCTAACACAGCTCTACATAGAGAGTAGGATAAAGCGCTAGTTGATATGCTAACACAGCTCTACATAGAGAGTAGGATAAAGCGCATGTTGATATGCTAACACAGCTCTACATAGAGAATAGAATAAAGCGCATGTTGATATGCTAACACAGCTCTACATTGAGAGTAGGATAAAGCGCGTGTAAATATGCTACAGTAATGGGACTTTTCCGGGGATTTCTGCGGACACATTACTTACGAATTCCGCTGGAGAACTTCTTTTTTACCAGATGCAAACGAGTTGAATTTACGTCTCAGAATGTACCAGATTGCACAGATTTTAATGTACCATTTAAAAAAACAAAACGGGAGAGCATGCCTCCGAACCCCCCTAGACAAAAGGGATTTCCTTTTTTTCATCACAAGAGAGTCCCATGCACCCCTGATGCTAACACAGCTCTAAAAAAGATATCTGCATGTACCGCCAACATTACATGACTGAGAGAGGATATCTGAATGCGCCTTGTGCTGTAAAGAACTGGGAGAGGATATCTGCATGTGCCTTGTACCGCCTACTGTAGAGAACAGGCTGAGAAAAGATATATGCATGCGCCTTGTACCGCCTACTGTAGAGAACAGGCTGAGAAAAGATATATGCATGTGCCTTGTACCGCCTACTGTAGAGAACAGGCTGAGAAAAGATATATGCATGCGCCTTGTACTGCCTACTGAATTGAGAACTGAGAAATAATATCTGCATGCACCTTTCACCACCTTCTGTACAGAACTTAGAGAGGATATCTGCATACACCTTGTTCCACCTACTGTACAGAACTTAAAGAGGATATCTGCATACACCTTGTTCTACCTACTGTACAGAACTTAGAGAGGATATCTGCATACACCTTGTTCCACCTACTGTACAGAACTTAGAGAGGATATCTGCATACACCTTGTTCTACCTACTGTACAGAACTTAGAGAGGATATCTGCATACACCTTGTTCCACCTACTGTACATAACTTAGAGAGGATATCTGCATGCGCCTTTGACCGCCTTCTCCACAGAACTGACAGAGGATATCTGCATATGCGTTGTACCACCTACTGTACAAGGCTCATGCAGATCTGACCGTTAGGACGTGCAAGGCGCATGCAGATATCCTCTCTCAGTTCCGTTAATTAGGCAGTACCAGGTGCATGCAGATATCCTCTACCAGTTTAATATACAGTAGGCGGTACAATGAGCATGCAGATATTTTTTTCTCAGTTATGTACAGTAGGCAGTACAAGGCACATGCAGATATCCTCTATCAGTTCTGTTCAGTAGGCCGTACCAGGTGCATGCAGGTATCCTCCCAGTTATATAAGGCTACTGTAGGCAGTACAAGGCGCTTGCAGATATTTTCTCTCAGTTCGTTACAGTTGGCGATACAATTACAAGGTACATTATTATGCAGATATCCTCTCTCAGTTCTGTACAGTAGGCAGTACAGGGTGCATGCAGATAACTTTTCTCAGTTATGTACAGTAGGCGGTACAAGACGCATGCATATATATCTTTTCTCAGTTGGGTTTATTAGGCAGTACAAGGCGCATGCAAATATCATCTCACAGTTCTGTTCAGTAGGCGGTATAAGGCGCATGCAGATATCTTTCCTCTGAAGTTCTGTACAATAGGCAGTAGAAAGCGCATGGAGATATCTTTTTCGATTTCTATGCCGAGCTATTAAGTTAGCATATTTACACGCGCTTCATCCTACTCTATATGCAATTAGCTGTGTTAGCATATCTACACGCGCTCTATCCTACTCTTTATGTTGAGCTGTGTTAGCATATCTACACGAACTTTATCCTACTTTCTATACAGAGCTGTTTAGGATATTTACACAGGCTTTATTCTGGTCTCTATGCAGGGCTTTGTTAGGATATTTACACGCGCTTCATCCTACTCTCTAAGTAGAGCTGTGTTCGCATATATATTTACACGCGCTTTATCCTACTCTCTATGTAGAGCTGTGTTAGCATTTTTAAACGCGTTTTATCCTACTCTCTATGTAGAGCTGTGTTAGCATATTAACTTGCGCTTCATTTTGCTCTTTATGCCGAGCTTCATTAAAAAAAAATACATCAGCTTTCTTCCTCTCTTTGTACATGCAGAGCTTCCTGGGGATATTTGTCAGAAAGATGTAATCAGCTCCCTGAGGATATGTACATTATTTTTCCGTTGGTCGGCCTTGGACCCCCTTTGCACAAAATTTTATATTTAGGGTCTTCAAATGTCATTTGCCAGTAGTCCTGCTAAAGTAAACACAAATAGTGAGTCTTTTTTCATCGGAATAATCCAGTACCTTGTTGAATACAACATAAACACACATACACACACACACGCACGCAGGCACAAACACACACTGGCACACACTCACGTTCAGGCACACGCACAGACACACACGAAGACGAACACAAACAACAACACTCTCTCTCTCTCTCTCTCTCTCTCTCTCTCTCTCTCTCTCTCTCTCTCTTTCTCTTTCTGTTAGGGCCTCTGGTGTGCAAAACGCATGTGTGGCTATCATACTGGTTTGCGTACTGCTTCAATTGGCTTCGGAGCTTTTGCAAATTATTCAGTGTTACATGCACACCAGCTAAAAGACCGAGATGAGCATGAACTGTGAACGACTCCTGTCTTGTGTTGTGTTGCTGTGTTTACAAAAGAATCTGTATTGGATGCATTAAAAGACAGCATCAAAGTCAACACTGAGAAGCAGACATGCAAACAGAACAAACTTTTGTGTTTGTTTGCTTAACCCCAACCGACCACAATGGCACAAAGAGCCATATCAGGGCGGCGCTGCTTTGACATATAACGTGCGCCACACACAAGACAGAAGTCCCAGCACAGGCTTCATGTCTCACCCAGTCACATTGTTCTGACACCGGACCAACCAGTCCTAGCACTAACCCCATAATGCCAGACGCCAGGCGGAGCAGCCACTAGATTGCCAAATTTAAAGTCTTAGGTATGACCCGGCCGGGGTTCGAACCCACGACCTCCCGATCACAGGGCGGACGCCTTACCACTAGGCCACCGTGCCGGTACAGAACAAACTGAGATGTCTGTTCCGGTTTGTGACGCTAAGAGCTTATTTGATTGGCTAGGAGCAGAGCAGAGACAACGCCCGGATTGCAATGACAACAACGGGAAGGCAGTGACAACGGCAGTGGTAGACGATTGGTCAAGTTTAAAATACTGGGACTGGGTGGCCGAGTGGTAACGCACTTGCGCTCGGAATCGAGAGGTTGCGTGTTCAGGCCTGGGTCAGGCCGCAATTTTCTCCCCCCTTTCCTAACCTAGGTGGTGGGTTCAAGTGCTAGTCTTTCGGATGAGACGAAAAACCGAGGTCCCTTCGTGTACACTACATTGGGGTGTGCACGTTAAAGATCCCACGATTGACAAAAGGGTCTTTCCTGGCAAAATTGAAAAGGCATAGCTAAAAATGTCCACCAAATACCCGTGTGACTTGGAATAAAGGCCGTGAAAGGTGAATGCTCGCCCTAATAGGCTTGAGGTTTGCTGGCCGATGTGAATGCGTGATATATTGTGTAAAAAATTCCATCTCACACGGCAGAAATTAATATGTAAATCGCCGTGAGCTCTTGTGAGAAACGGCGATTAATAAATGTCCATTATTATTATTATTATTATTATACTGGTCCCTGATTGGTTGCAGCGTTGCCTCTGCCGTTGTCTCTGCGTTTGTGTTTGCCTCTGCATTTGTCTCTGTGCTACATTGCCTTACGCCTCAGCCCATATATGACCACCAAGCTTATCGGCACAGTGCATAGCAGCAACTAGTGAAGGTATATACTTATAAAACAAGTGGTTTTTTTTTTATGTGTTGCAGGTCTTGAGATGTGGAAAAGGAGAAATAACTGTGAGCAGGCGACCAAGTGACAAAGAGAGCGCAAAACCAGAAAACTACTTAAGTCCAAGCTGAACAACATAAATCTTGGCAAATGCACCCTCAGGAATTAATACAAGTGCTATGTGGTTTTTTTTTCTTTTCATGACCAAGGTTTTTGACAAAACCAATTGCCAACAATTCACATTTCTCTGCTACCTCTTCTTAATCAAGTTAATGGATGGTAACATCAATTTGAACATCTAGCATATATAACAAAGGATTCATTGTGGTTTCTGAGTACTACTAACAGTGGCGATGTCATGATTTTAAGGCTCTCTTGAGGTTTATAATTCTCTTCAGTTGTGCCGTTGCCGCAAGCAATATGCAGGTTTCTTTTTGCATCACCTCCTGAGTTCTGGTAGATGTTAGCAGTGCCTCATCCTTCTGACTTAAAGGGCTTTGGAAGTTTCCCTTACAAATTAGTAGTTCTCAGATGCAAGAGAGTCGCTTTTACATAAACTGACGTCAAGTATTTTAGCGATTTCATTTCAATTTTTGTTTTAATTATTTCGCTCAGATTCACAGATTTCATATACACATTTAAAATAGACCCAAACATCATTCAGATTGACCATGGTTTTGTTGTCAACAAGACTATGTTTTCATGAACTGTATATACTTCATTTTGTTTTTGTGTACCGTTGTAAATACTCGGTATGTAACTGGAAGACAATATGTTTTTGTCTGCAACTCTTTTTCACCAAGAACCATGATTGCAATTGTTTTTGGAGACGCTGCTCGTGAGTCGTTACAATACTGTGTCTAGTTTAGATACTGCCCGTTTTCAGTTTTAATATTGGCTCGCATTCATGCACATGCATGTTCATACATACCCGTGCTACATGAAGAGCCATGTTTTTTTCCTTTCCAAATCAGCATTGCCACATCCCTTTTTATATGTATCTTTTCTTGTGTAAATGCTTTTGTTTTTATCAAATTCACTTTCATTTTTTTCATCCATGTATTATGATCCATGTAAGTTTGCATGCAATACAAAAGTACCATTCACTACACATATCATTCAGTTAAAACATGTAACATACAAATAGAACACCTCTCTCTCTCTCTCTCTCTCTCTCTCTCTCTTTCTCACTCTCTCTCTCTCTCTCTCTCTCTCTCTCTCTCTCTCTCTCTCTCTCTCTCTCTCTCTCTCTCTCTCTCTCTCTCTCTCTCTCTCTCTCTCTCTCGATCTCTCTCAACTTATTTCAGTGTTCCATACTTACATTTTGATATTGCCCTTCTGGCTAATAGCACGTGGTTTATTTCGTTTCTTGATAGACTTTTGTATGTTTTGCGGGGCAATTAAACCAAAGAGAGCTACATTTACTGTTATATTATTCATACCTGTCAAGTCTTAAGTTTTTCGCGTAATTCTTACGGATATTTGATGTTTTTCAAGTCTTACGGCGTATGCCGAAGATCTTACGGTTTTTACAACACAATTTGGTAAAATAAAAAAAAGATCGCAAAGGTTATTCCCGAGAACAAAGTAACAGCAAAAAAATCTCGCGCTAACTGATCCGGCGGAAGTACAAGGCAACGCGCATGTGCACACCGTCAGCGCGATCTGACCGAGTAGTGTGCGACCATGCTTGACCACACGCGACCTCAAATTAAAGCAGTTACATGTACTATTGTTGTTGTTCTCGGTATCTTCAAGGTATTTTCTCATGTTGTGCGCAGTTTTAAGCCATAGAAATGAAACTAAGGGAGTTGTGATGCATTTTCGAAGAGCTAGCGATCGAAAGTGAAAGTAGCCGGATTCCTGTCACATCCGATCATGTCGGACTTGATTTTAGAACACGTGCGACCTCAAACTAAAGCATTTACATGTAATATTTTTGTTGTTCTAGTAGCTACACAGTATTTTCTCATGTTGTACCAAGTGTGAAGCCATATAAATAAAAATAAGGGCGTTATGATGCATTTTCGAAGAGGCAGAGAGCGAAAGTTGGCACCGGATGTAATTGTCACAACCGATCATTATACGACTTGTTTTTAGATTATGCGCGACCTCAAACTAAAGTATTTACATGTCATATTTTTGTTGATCTGGTATTTGTCCTTGATTGCTGAGACACACATGAGTTTCTGGCTTGTAACTTGTGTGTTTTACATATTCTGTTTGGCTAAAATGTTCTCTTTTGCATATTGTGGTGGGGGTTTCCATTCATGATTGAATCACTGTGCTCAATGAATGAATGTTGTCAAAAAACACACTTTTCTTGTGCCTTTACTATCATGTGGTGTTTTTGTGCATTCTGGTACAAATTTTGTGAGGGGCGTAAATCACTAAATCATAAATGTGTGTCTGGTTGGAAGTGTACGTAGTCTTTGTACAATTTAGGTGATTCTCGGTACAATTTACAAACATGTTTTGCATTTCAAAATGACACAAAACAGTGCCGTTCAGTGTTGAGAAAAGTGTGTTTTTCTTATTATGTGTGAAATAAGGCTGATTTCTTGTGTGTGTGTGTGTGTGCATGTATTTAGTTCTTGTGGTGATTAATCTAACGACTTCTGCAATTTTGCACGTTGTCTTATGCTTTTTGGTGCAAACTTATGGTTTTGTGAGCAAAATCTTATGGTGAGAGTCCACAAGAGCTTGACAGGTATGATTATTGTTTGTGTCAAATTGAGTCTCAACGGTTTTCTTTGCATATGTTTCTGGAGGTAAAACCATGATGTGTGTGAACTTGAATGCCACGACTCTTACATATGTTTCTGGAGGCAAATCCATGGTTGTGGTGATGGTGGCTAATATTTAGTACCTCGTGTGTGAGAGATGTTAATGGTATTGTAAGTGATGTTGAAAACTCCTGAAATCAGCTGAAACTCACGGTAGAAAGAGGGTTAAGGCCAAATTAATATACATCCACCGAGGTGCTTCAGATTCCGTCTTAGGCTGCAATATATATTTCAACCTTAAGCGACAATTTATTATGGTGTAATTAGACCTTGGGCAACAATTTTGCGTCGGTCTTTGGTTATAATATATATTGGGTGTTATTCCGGGTTCACTCACCCATATGTATTGTCTCATTTTCCCGATCCTACAGTAGACATTGAAGTGAAAAGAGAAAATAATTGATGGATGACATCTAATACTTCACCACATATGTCTTCTCACTTCCCACAGTTCAAATTGTGTCAGTCCAATATTCTTGTAGAAGCAGGACTTCGTCAGTATGAAAAGTTAACACAATTCTGGAAGTCAAAAGTTAATTTTCAATCTGCATCAGTGTGGCTATTCATGACAAATGCATTTTTCACGCTGTAGCTATCCCTTCACCTAGCATTTGCCACTTGGCAGCCGAAAAAATAGCTCATTGACATCTTTTCTGATTCATATGTTGTTTGCATTTGATAATGAAGTCCTGGTGCAACCTGAATATCTGGCTTAAATATAATTTTAAACTGTGGGATACGAGAAGTGATGTAAAGTTCCACCATCAGATTAATTCATGGATTGTTTTGTAATTGTGTCAAATTCTAAGAAAACGGTCAATGTTCATTTTTGAGTCACTTGAGAAAAAGTGACTCTATGTAATCGGTCAGTGTTAGTCTGTCCGGCCGGCCGGCCGGCCGTCCGGCCGGCCGTCCGTAGACACCACCTTAACGTTGGACTTTTCTCGGAAACTATCAAAGCGATCGGGCTCATATTTTGTTTAGTCGTGACCTCCAATGACCTCTACACTTTAACGATGGTTTCGTTGACCTTTGACCTTTTTCAAGGTCACAGGTCAGCGTCAAAGGAAAAATTAGACATTTTATATCTTTGACAAAGTTCATCGGATGTGATTGAAACTTTGTAGGATTATTCTTTACATCAAAGTATTTACATCTGTAGCCTTTTACGAACGTTATCAGAAAAACAAGGGAGATAACTAGCCTTTTCTGTTCGGCAACACACAACTTAACGTTGGGCTTTTCTCGGAAACTATAAAAGTGACCGGGCTCAAATTTTATGTGAACGTGACTCCCAGTGACCTCTACACTTTGACGTCTGCTTTGGTGACCTTTGACCTTTTTCAAGGTCACAGGTATGTCTTGAAGGAAAAAAATTGAAATATCATATCTCTGAAACTATTCATCGGATTTGATTCAAACTTTATAGGATTATTCTTTACATCAAATTATTTACATCTGTAGCTTTTTACAAACGTTATCGGAAACACAGGGGAGATAACTAGCCTTTCCTGTTCGTCAACACACAACTTAACGTTGGGCTTAATATTCAGAACTGCGAAAGTGACTCGATCGAGCGTTTGCTCTTCTTGTTGTTTCTGTATTGGAATTGCATGTTGTCACTTTTAACGATATACATTCATATAGAAATAAAACTCTTTTTCCAGACCTTGGCACATATGATTTCTATCATATTCCTTTAATTTAATGTTTCAAGGACATGCCTTAAAACGAAATGAAGGAATGTTTCTGTTTTTTTTTCTTGAATTAAACCATTAACGATGATACATGTGTCTTATCCGTGCGTGTTGTGTTGTCTGAATGTCACCCTGTGAGCTTACAACTACATGTCGGAGATCGTTAAGATTAAGATGATCTTCCGAGAAAAAAAAGACTTGCTATGCCGTGATCGCTGTTAACAACACGCAAATAGAATAAAACTTTGTTCACATTGGTAGGGTAGACAATTCTACTCTGTAAAGTTTTATTCCATTTGAATATTGTTAGCTCAACAAAGCATTTATAAGGTTGGAAGACGGGCAATACACTAAAATCTTTGGAGTCAGGAGCATGGAAATTATGTTTAGTTATAAATGGCTAATGTATGAGTTGGCGTATGACATTAACTCTCTTCAACTAGGAATAATCGGCCTTGAGTGCCTCTTGAATTGTGCCCCCAATTGTACACTTCTGACCACAGAGTGTGGCGACCTTCGACAACACGCACGCCATTTAGTTGAGACAGACACACACACACAGATAAAGTCTGCTGGACCTCATGTTCTGTCGAACATGGAGGGATAATAATGTTTAATTTGGCTCATACACAAATGTCAAATGGGGAAACCCCATAACAGGCAATATTTATTTCAATCTATACATGTCTTTTTCGGGGCATATATCTTTTTGGGGCATATATACCCACAAAAGGTAATATTTCGGATATATGTATATATTTATATGCCCCATAACTGAAATGCCCCGTAACACATAGGTACATGGAAAATCTCACAACAGGCCTTATTTCTATATATATATATATATGTACTAGAATGAATACCCGCTTCGCCGGGTAGCCGGCTTCGCCGGGAAGAAGTACTTAGAGCCGTACGCCGGCTTCGCCGGGTCCGAACAATGGACCCGCCAAGCTTAGGTCCCTCCCAGATTCGTGGAATGGGAACAGCACGAAAATGATTCAGTGGCCATAATGCCATTCCTGACCATATCGAGTCCCATCCTTGTCGACGAATGTAACCGTGTTAATCACCTTTGGAGGCGAACTCCACTCAAACAGGACTGAGCAAGTTAGAGCTTATCTCTAAGTCCTTTTGAACTGTTATGGCTTCTCAAAGTAAGGCCAGTACATAAAATTACACAAAAGCCGCCAGACCACATCACAAACAGAACTGAACAATGCACAGGTGTTGCTCACATAGAGACACACACACACACACACACACACACACACACACACACACAAACACAGAGAAGCCGTATCTATAGAGAGATAGATGACAGTGTATTTTTCGCGTGGCTATAAATTGATTCGACCTTTGCACTTTTACAGTGAGAATAATTTACGGGTCCAATTTACGTTCTGGACACTGCGGTGACCTTCTAAAAATAGTAACAGAACGCCGGGAATATCCGAAGATGCCCCATTCATTCAAAAGTGCACCATACGAAGGAAGGGAGGTAAACGCTGAAAACATGGAGAAGATGAGAAGATAAGGAAGAGTTACTTATAATGGTGAAATGAACACAAAAACCAAATTCGGTTCAGCGCTGCGCGCTGAGAGCACGTGTTGAAATATCTCATCGATGATATTGTGTCCGGGGTGTAGCTGAATACGGTGTCCAAATTTGAAAAAGATCCACCGAGAACTTTGGCTTTGGTGTGTCGGTATGGGGGCCCGGGTAGCTGAGGTGGAACCAAAATAGCTGAGGTGGAACCAAAATCGGTTCAGCGCTGCGCGCTGAGAGCACGTGTTGACATATCGACCAGGTTGTGTCCTGTACCGGGTCTACCTGAATATGCCCACCAAATTTGAAGCAGATCCATCGAGAACTTTGGCCGTGCATCGCGAACTCACACACAGACACACAGACACACACACACACAGACACACAGACACAAGTCGTATATATATATAGATATCTATATCTATAAATATATAGAGATAGATGACAGTGTATTTTTCGCGTGGCTATAAATTGATTCGACCTTTTCACTTTTACAGTAAGGAAAACTTACGGGTGCAAGGAAAGTGTTCTGGACAGTGCAGTGACATTCTAAAAATAGTAACGTAGTAACGGGAATATGGATTGACGCCACACGAAGGAAGGGAGATAAACGCTGAAAACACTGGAGAAGATAAGGAAGAGTTACTGGGAATGGATCCAGAGAAAAACCAAAATCGGTTCAGCGCTGCGCGCTGAGAGCACGTGTTGAAATATCTCATCGAGCAGGTTGTGTCCGGGGTGTACCTGAATATGGCCACCACATTTGAAACAGATCCATCGAGAACCTTGGGCGTGCATCGCGGACACACACACACACACACACACACACACACACACACACACACACACACACACACAAGTCGTATATATATATATATAGATAACTTAGGGGTAGTGAGAGAGGCATAGAGAGAAGGAGAGAGAGAGAGAGAGAGAGAGAGAGAGAGAGAGAGAGAGAGAGAGAGAGAGAGAGAGAGAGAGAGAGAGAGAGAGAGAGAGGGAGAGAGGGCAGGGGGAGGGGGCAGAGAAAGAAAGAGGGTTACAGAGCTATTTTACCTGCGTCTTGGTCAATAAGATTGTTTACGAGCATGGACAGAATTCCTATCTAAATGCCAGAAATCTTTGCACCAAACCTGATACTTTCTTTGTGATAAAGATATATCTACTTCCCCATTGTCTTCAAGACGTCGTTTTCCTGAAATTGGTGGTGGAGGCGGGATGGGAGGGAGGGGGGGGGGGGGGGGAGCGTGCAATAAATCTGGCTTTTACGATTATGGTTTCGGATACTTACGTGTAATTCAACACTGATCCGTTCTTTGGAAAAATGGGGGTTAGTCTGTTAAGGAATGTACGCGTGTCTCCAACGCTGTCTCAGCAAGATAATGAGCGTTTAGAGTTTCTTCCATGAAATAAGACTGAGACGAACATACGTGACTTCCACTATTGCGGCAGGATATCTGTTCGGGAATAGAAAGCTTGTTTTTCCTACAACTACAAGTATAAATCTTTCTATGAGAAAGAGAAAAAGACATGGGGGGGGGGGGGGGGGGAAGAAAGAGACAAAGAGAGAGGGGTCAGAGAGAAAAAAAGATAGAGGAGTGAGTGAGTGGGAGGTAAGGAAGGAGAAAGGGAGGGGGAAATAAGGATTCTTTAATGTATAAAAAGAGAGAAAAGAGAGAGAGAGAGAGATCAAATCAAATCAAATCAAATTTTATTTTACGAGGGTTGTGGCATAAGCAATATAAACGAGCTTCTTTTCAACCAGCCCTCGCCCAGAGAGGGACTATTCTAATCTTAAATACATATATATATATATACAAACGTAAAACAATTACAAAAGATAAGCTTGACAGTAAAAAAAAAAGGCAGAAA
>NC_090252.1:28523586-28698586 GCF_037325665.1 Littorina saxatilis | reverse complement strand
CTGTCTGTCTCTTTTCATATCTTTGTGTCTCAATGTGCTTTATATAATACATCGTTTTCCGTTCTTTCTAGTCAAATGTTTTGTCTTTTTTCTTGGTCCTTGCCTTTAGGCGTCTTCTTTGATATCTGATTAATGTAATGGCCTAGCAGGGATTAACATGTAGCCTAATCTGTACTTAATTCCGGTTGCCTCCTTGCCCTCAGAAACTTTTTGCAATATTCTAAAATGTGTGTTTTATTTTTTTATGTTTTGTATTTGAATAGTTTCAAGAAAGATCAAACACATGACGATGAGAGGGATTACGTTCATGCACGCCCACATTTCCGATGAAAATGCAAAGACATACTAGAGAAATGTTTTGTTCTTCATTCGTTATGAATTCGTTCATGCCGTCGCTTACCTGTTCCTTTACTTTTTCGCTTACACCCTATTTGCCCTGCCATACTTTTGTCTCCAAAATTCATCACAAGGTGACCTCAGACATACAAAGCATCCAATCCAATGCATTTCGCTCTCTTGTCACAAACAACTCTAAGCAGTCACACGTTGCCCGTGCCAATAACACTCACCAACGTCACCAAACAACACACGCCATGACCTCATCACATGAACATCCGTCGCAGCGCTCGTACAATCACTTTCGCTGACGGTGTCGCATTCGATTTCTTTTCATTTCTCATGTTTTTCCATTTTGTTTTCTCTACTTTATTGTCCCTTCCCTGGTCATTTTGTGTCGTTTCCTCCCAGTGGATAGTGTTGAGGTGTAATTGGCCACCTGCACTTCCGGCACAATGATCGAGGTCTTTTACGTGCCACAGTGGTGATCGAGGGTGGGACATGGATACCGTCTTTGAATCGGCACATAAAGTAGGTATGACCAACTGTTTTTACATTTAGTCAAGTTTTGACTAAATGTTTTAACATAGAGGGGGAATCGAGACGAGGGTCGTGGTGTATGTGTGTGTGTGTGTGTGTGTGTGTGTGTGTGTGTGTGTGTGTGTGTGTGTGTCTGTGTGTCTGTCTGTCTGTCTGTCTGTCTGTCTGTGCGTGTGTGTGTGTAGAGAGATTCAGAGTAAACTACTGGACCGATTTTTATGAAATTTTACATGAGAGTTCCTGGGTATGATATCCCCAGATGTTTTTTTCTTTTTTTCGATAAATGTCTTTTATGACGTCATATCCGGCTTTTTGTAAAAGTTGAAGCGGCACTGTCACACCTTCATTTTTCAATCAAATTGATTGAAATTTTGGCCAAGCAATCTTCGACAAAGGCCGGACTTCGGTATTGCATTTCAGCATGGTGGCTTAAAAATTGATTAATGACTTTGGTCATTAAAAATCTGAAAATTGTAATTAAAATTTTTTTTTTATAAAACGATCCAAAATTACTTTTATTTGATTCTTTATCATGTTCTGATTCCAAAAAATATAGATATGTTATATTCGGATTAAAAACAAGCTCTGAAAATTAAAAATATAAAAATTATGATTAAAATTCAATTTCCGAAATCGTTTTAAAAACAATTTCATCTTATTCCTTGTCGGTTCCTGATTCCAAAAACATATAGATATGATATGTTTGGATTAAAAACACGCTCAGAAAGTTAAAACGAAGAGAGGTACAGTAAAGCGTGCTATGCAGCGCAGCGCAACCACTACAGCGCTGAACAGGCTCGTCACTTTCACTGCCTTTTGCACTAGCGGCGGACTACGGTCATTGTGAAAAAATGCAGTGCGTTCAGTTTCATTCTGTGAGTTCCACAGCTTGACTAAATGTAGTAATTTCGCCTTACGCGACTTGATTCAAATTCTTCATGCATTGATTTTTACATTTAGTCAAGTTTTGACTAAATGTTTTAACATAGAGGGGGAATCGAGACGAGGGTCGTGGTGTATGTGTGTGTGTGTCTGTGCGTGTGTGTGTGTAGAGCGATTCAGACCAAACTACTAGACCGATCTTTATGAAATTTTACAAGAGAGTTCCTGGGAATGATATCCCCGGATTTTTTTTTGATTTTTTTCGATAAATACCTTTGATGACGTCATATCCGGCTATTTGTAAAAGTTGAGGCGGCACTGTCACACCCTCATTTTTCAATCAAATTGATTGCAATTTTGGCCAAGCAATCTTCGACAAAGGGCGGACTTCGGTATTGCATTTCAGCTTGGTGGCTTAAAAATTAATTAATGACTTTGGTCATTAAAAGTCTGAAAATTTAAAAAAAAAAAAAAATTATAAAACGATCCAAATTTACGTTCATCTTATTCTTCATTATTTTCTGATTCCAAAAACATATAAATATGTTATATTTGGATATACAAGCTCTGAAAATTAAAAATATAAAAATTATGATCAAAATTAAAATTTCGAAATCAATTTAAAAACACTTTCATCTTATTCCTTGTCGGTTCTTGATTCCAAAAACATATATAATTATATGATATGTTTGGATTAAAAACACGCTCAGAAAGTTAAAACGAAGAGAGGTACAGAAAAGCGTGCTATCCTTTTCAGCGCAACTACTACCCCGCTCTTCTTGTCAATTTCACTGCCTTTGCCATGAGCGGTGGACTGACGATGCTACGAGTATACGGTCTTGCTGAAAAATTGCATTGCGTTCAGTTTCATTCTGTGAGTTCGACAGCTTGACTAAATGTTGTATTTTCGCCTTACGCGACTTGTTTTTTAAATCTGCACTCTAAAACAATCTTTTTGAAGTTGACATTCATTCAAATAAAGAGGAATTATGGCCGCTGTGTATTTGTTTCGATTTGTTTAAAAACAGAGGTAGTGCAACACAAAAACAGTGTTCGCTCAAAACAGGGGACACGCCTTTTTCTAGAAAAAATACGTACACTTCATGAAAGAAAGTGGTAAAGAAAGTTTCACACAATGATTCTTGATCAGGAAAACTGATTATTGCACCAAATGTCTTTTTCGGTGTCTAGTTATCTTGATTTATAATGTTCAAAATTGCTGAAAGTCATTGAAACAGACTATACATTTTAAAAATCACTTTTGTGTATTTTTAGGTTTATGAACAATTCTGTATGATGCTAGATATGACTTTCCGGATTTAACGTATGAATCGAAAGAACCCATTGTTATTCAGCGAATTAAGATATTTTCCCAATTACAGTGTTTTTGTTGTTTGAAAAATAATTTGATGAACATTGTTGCAAACACAAATTCGAACATCTTTTGACGTTATGGTTTTACGTAAGCATTTTATCGAAAAATAGTTAGTGACTGAGAACGCTAAAAATAGCTCCGAAGTAGAGAGGTTGGTGTGTTTCATCTGCATTTTTGAGTCTTTCGCACACTCTGGTGCTAATGTAAGTGATCATGGCGGTAAGAGTAACGAACGAACCACCAAGAAATCGTATTTTCAGCAGGGTGCACTCTATTTTTCAAGTCTTGATGATCCTGAATATATTTTGCAGAAAAAATACTCAATAAGAAAAGGCTACGAATTCTTCAAAATTGCGGTGCACCTCGAGGACGATGTCTGCTCTTTAATCGTAGGTCATTTCTAACACCAAAAACAACGCAAAAGACATGTTCGAACTGCCTATCTGCACATGGTGAAAGCGTGTTATTTTGTCTCCGTGTTTTGGGGACTTCCGATTTTCCGCAAGAGTTACCAGAAGGTTAGCTTGGTTATGTCTAGGCCTACATAACGTTAATCCGTGTCCGTCCCGGCCTGGACTCGAACGCGTGAGCAAAGGATAACAAGGCCAGTGCTCTACTGACTTACTGGGCCTCCATCTATTTGTTTGTGTGTTTTGTTTTCTTTTGTTGCTTACTAAAGAGCCCTGTTTGCTATGCCTGCGTGCACTCTCATTGTGCGTGTGTTTGAATGTGTGATTCAACTGTGTATTTTGTTAGCTTAGACGCCCTATGGGCCTAAAGTTGAAATAAAACCTTGAAAACCTTGACAATATTGAATTTACCCCTGAGGGGCGAGCTCTGATAAATACATTTACAGTGGGAACACACACCCCCCCCCCCCCCCTTTAAAGACTCCCTTGATTATGACTTCCTCCTTTTTAAGACCTTAAAATTCAGATTTTCTGTCCATTAACCTTCAAATTTACTTCCTGTAAATTTACCTCAATTCTGTGACTCCCTCTTTTTTAAGGCCTGATTTACTCAGGGTTCCACTGCGTGGGATTTGTGTAGCGTCGCCCATCATGTGATTGCCATTTACAGAGTTGTCTTTTCTGGGTGGAAATTGTCGAACCAGACCCTTTTAGCGCCACTGCATGTTCACGCACTCAGACTGGTCAGTGCTTTTATCCTGCGATTCATGACCAGCGTTACATGGACACGTATAATTGAATGGGGGAGGTTGTCACTGTCTCCGAACATGCCATCAAGGAATGTGTCATTCCCCTTTTAGCCTGGTACATCATTGTCTCCGCAAGTGGTTCTGGTTCGGAAAGTACGCTGATTAAGTCAGAATTTAGCGTAGTTGTTTTGACCCAGTGTCATTCTGATAATCCTCGCTCCACGGCTATCGCCAGTTGTCTCTCTGACCGGACGCTAAAGTCCTACGCGAATCTATCAAAACAAGAATACAGAGTTATCTCCCATATGTTGTTCACGAGCAGTTTTCGCGAGACGAAAATGATTGCAGATTGGCCGACTTCGACAGTGATCTCCGTTCTGTTCTTCACAGTTATGATAAAGATATCGTTCTAAGGTCAAAACAAGTCGAAGCCGGAAGGAGACCGTAATAATTATATGGTTGCATCACTGTCAACTAGTTACAGAAACAATCGTCTGCTCCAGCGAGCGCCGAAACCAAACGGTTGATTATCACGTGACATTTTTGCCATATTTAGAGTTGTTTGCACAGTAAATACAGCCGCGAAAAATAGCTCGCTTGAAACTGTCTTACATATCAATTCCTTTGTAATTTAAAAATTACACAACACCATGAAAAATCATTATCGACGATCGCGAATCTGCTTATATCCATAACACATTACGAAAAGATCTAAATATGTTAAAAAAAATCGATTTCCTCGCCAGACAAGGAAAACCAAGGCATCCTGTCAGGGATAGAATGAGATCCGAAGGGAAGTATCTCATTTTTGACCTGAGTTCAGGATGATCCAGTGTATGCATATCTTGGCTGAGATTTTTCTTTTGTGCTAAAAGTACGCTGCTTATAGGTCAAAAAGCTGTTTACGTCAATTTGGACCATCGTTTACCTTTCAGCTGAAAACGATTCTGCTAGAACAGTTCTGGTTAGGAAAACAAATATGTTGTTGGGGTTAGACGTTGATGGTCATTGTCGTGTAGATGCATCCATTGACTTAGATTTTTTGTCGTCCGAGAATGCGGTGGGTTCAGGTTCAGAATTAAAATTGGATACGCTTGTACCTCTCATCCTACCCCCTACCTCATATTCTACCCTCCTTCTTCCTAACCCTTACCATCCCCCCTGCTTACCGCCCCCTCCCTAGCCCTCGCCTCCTAGCCCTTTAATCCTATCTCCCCTCCCCCTAACCCCTTTTTAGCACCCACCTCTTTTTAGCCCCTACCTCCCACCCTCCCTCCTTAGTTAGTTTGAAGACTCTGTTTTAACGTGATAACTTTCACGTGTTGATACAGTGTAACGCGTTTGTTTTGTGGGGGCATTAACAGAGTGTGCGATCAATATTTGTCACCACAGGGTTGTCACTCTACAGACAAAAGTATTCCACATAATTATTTAGGCCAACAAACATGGTGGACAATATTATTTGTAATTAAAGGGAAAAGCAAAGATTACACACACGAACAGATCACAATTGTTTTGCAAACTCCCGATTCCAAGTGCTTTAGGCAGCTGCATACACAAATTGGCAAAGGGCTGCGTGAGAATAAAGAGAGGAAGAACGGCTTGTTTTTGATCAACGTGCTTGGATCATTTTCAGAATTAGGGCAGCAAACTTGGAGAAATCTAAGACATAAAGATAGAATCTGTTCTGCCACATTCACTGAACAAGACACTGACTCTCAACTAAAAGAGTCGTTGCGTCAAGTAGTTTCTTCAACTCCAATACCATTCCTGGGCATTTGGTTCGACTTCGCTGAACATAATTATATCAGAAATAAGGATTTAGATCATTACCCCCCACGCTCTTGTTCCCTTTTACGCTAATGTCAACGTTACATAACTCCGAGGAAGCTAGCTCGGAGACATGCACAAGAAAAAAACGGCAAGAAATATCTTCTGTCAGCGTATTGTATCAATTTTGATTCGTTGGGAACTTGCAAAAACCACACAAATAACAAATAAACCCACACACAAAAAACAGAAAAACTGTATTCTCTCGCCAGGCTTTGTCTTATTATATATGCTCCCTGACTTTTTATTCTTTGTTTAATGAGAAGAATAAACAATGACTACCAATGACTACCAAACACTCGTCGCACAACAAGCTTGGAAAAGGTCATCACGAAAACTCAGCAAAAACGCCCCTTTTGCGAAATGCTGATTTTGATATTCATAGACGGATTTCATGTCTGCCTCGAGAAGCTCAGCTAAAGATGAATTTGATTAGAGTCAACACATTGCCTACAAGCAGACGATGATGCTTTCTCATTATGTTCTCTTTCTGTCTAAACTTATGTCTGCCAATATCATTATATTATATCAACAAACGTGTTAAAACTTTGACGTCGAAAAATTCAGCTTAAGATGAATTTGATTTGAGTCAACTCATTGCACATAACAAGAGATTGTGGTCTTTCTTTCTTTCTGTTTTTTTTCATTCATTTTTTCTTTGTTTCTTTGTTTGTTTCTTTTTTTCTGTCCTTATTGCTTTCTTGCTTTCCTTCTTTTTCTTTTGTTCTGTCTTTCTTTCTTTCCTTCTTTAACAGTCTCTGTCGGACGATCCCTCAGTCTTTCTTTCTTTCACCGTCTATAGCTGGCGATATTGCATTCCATATCAACAATCCTCTTGCAACTTTTGACGTCGGCTGCTTCCAAAAGAAGGTCATTGACCGAAGGGCCATGTGTATATGCTTCTTCCTTGCTGTCACCCACACACCACGCCCTCCTCTCTCTCCCATCCCAAACCCATACCCTTAGCCTCCTGTGGCTTAACTAGTAACCTCCTCCCACCCCCACCTCCACCCCACCCTCACCCCCTCAAACCCCTAACGCACCCCCCCCCCCCCCCCCCCCCCCCTCCCCCGCTTCTCTCCCGCTGTCTCCATTCTACCACTTCTCCTTTTCCTGTAAAGCTGTTAGTTATCTTGTGGGTGGGTGGACATTAAGAATACGGTCAATGGATACGTCTCATTTGTCCATGGTACTTATAGTTCTGATGGTACCACTTCGTTAGTGTGCGTTTCTAAGGGGGGGGGGGGGGGGTGTGAAGACGGTCAATGGTAACGCCTCGTGTATTCATGAGACCACTTATTTAATCGATGTGTCATTATGTGTGTGTGTGTGTGTGTGTGTGTGTGTGTGTGTGTGTGTGTGTGTGTGTGTGTGCGTGGAAGTGTGTGAATGTGTGTGTGGGGGGGAGTGTGTGAATGTGTGTGTGCGTGTGTGTGTGCGTGCGTGTGAGTGTGTAAATGTGTGTGTGTGTGTGTGTATGTGTATGTGTGTGTGTGTGTGTGTATATATATGTGTGTGTGTGTGTGTGTGTGTGTGTATGTGTGTGTATGTGTATGTGTGTGTGTGTGTCTGTGTCTGTGTGTCTGTGTGTGTGTGTGTATGTGTGTGTGTGTGTGTGTGTGTATGTATGTGTGTGTGTGTGTGTGTGTGTGTGTGTGTGTGTGTGTGTGTGTTAAAGAGACAGACAGACAGAACGACCGAGAAACATATAACGACCGAGAAACATATAACGACCGAGATACATATAACGACCGAGAAACATATAACGACCGAGAAACATATAACGACCGAGAAACATATAACGACCGAGAAACATATAACGACCGAGAAACATATAGGCATACAGAGACAGGCTGAAACTGAGGGAAATTAAGAGAGAGAGAGAGAGAGAGAGAGAGAGAGAGAGAGAGAGAGAGTGAAAGAGACAGAGACAGAGAGAGAGTCGAGATAAAGAGAGCGAGAGAGAGAGAGAGAGAGAGAGAGAGAGAGAGAGAGAGAGAGAGAGAGAGAGAGAGAGAGAGAGAGAGAGAGAGAGAGAGAGAGAGAGAGAGAGAGAGAGAGAGAGACAGTGAAAATCCTCTATGTAATAAAGACAGCTAGGATCGAAGAAAATGCAAATCATAACATGCCCATCATTGACCAGATATCGGGGACGTAGCGCAGATAGTTCTGCAAGGCAGAGTAGTGGGGTGGGAGGTGCGAGAGGAGGATAAGGGTTTTTGGTTGTTTGTTTGAGCAGACAACCAGATGTGATCGAGATTCGTGGTAGGCTAATATTTCCGTACATGTCTGTGGTACTGTATACACATTCGTCACAGTGCCAATATGAATCGGAGTCAAGAGAATGTGGAGGTGGAACGTGGGTGGCAACATACAAAAAAAGGGATGGGGGTAGGGTGTTCATTTAATAGAAACATATATAGACATTTCCTTAAAACTCATGATTCCGTTACAGTGGGTAATTTAAATTTTGTTTACAATCTTTACCTCTCTCCAACCTTAAACATGTTGTCGGGAGGCGAGGGGGGGGGGGGGTGGGGTGGTGTCGGGGTGTAGGGGGGGGGACCGTTCCAGAGAGAGTGCGTGTATTTCTGCTTGAAAACAAGATCAACAAACATAAATGTTGAAAAAGGTCCTCTTCAACCAACCAGAACAAAGATTTTTGAAATGCAGAATCATGGGGGGTCGTAGGGTGGTCGGGGCGGGGGGGGGGAGGGGGGGCAGACAGATACCAAGTCAGGCAGAGCTAGACAGACGGACAGGCGGACGCGCAGACACACACGACAGAAACAGACATACCCATAGACAGATAAACAGACAGAAAGACAGGCAGAGCTAGACAGACAGACAGACGCGCCTACACACTAGACAGAAACAGACATACCCATATAGACAGATAGACAGACAGAAAGACAAGCATATAGCTAGACAGACAGACGCGCAGACACACACGACAGAAATTGACATACCCACAGGCAGAGAGCACGAACACTAAGCCTCAGCTTTTAAGAACATAACGGCCTACTGTTACATATTAAATTAAGTCTCTCAAATAAATGAAAAGTACAGAATAAAATAAAGTTAAACAAAATAAAAATCTGTGGAAACAAAAAACACCCACAGACTATTTACATTACAAAGACTGCATCTGTTGCGTGAGTGGTTGGATGTAAAACAAGTAATTTGCAGACGAACTTTCAAATATATCTGAGTGGGACAACAGAACTGAAGAGTTTACGAGACTAAAGAACCAGATAACCTTCTCAAAGCTGTTCTCTGTGAGCTCTGTGTGTGTGGGAGGGTGGATGAGAGAGTACCCGCTATTACGAGTTAGCCGTGTGGGGCAGAGAGTTTTCTTGCAAACGTAGCCGAAGTGAGACAGCAGCAGTCGAGTGTGCAAGAAAACTCTCTGTCACACGACTAACTCGTAACAGCGATTATGTCTCACAGCATAGGCATAGAAAGACAGAAATGAGTTTTTGGGGACGAAATAACAGGCACAAAACAAGACTGAAAAACACAATATTGCCCTTTTACACATACCATACACACGCATGCGCGCAGAAGATAGATTTAATGCGTTTCGTGTCTTTTCTGGTTGAATGCATTCAACAGTATCAACCAACGTTTCTGAATCTTTCAATGAAAAAAGATAAACTTATTTTGAACCAAACAGCACATACCAACGAAAGCCGCTAAACACACAAACACACACGCGCACTAACACAGATTGAATGCAAAGCGCGAACGAACACGGAGGATTTTTGTAGGTCAGATCGTGGGAAAGTCCACCCGAAATGTTCCACAGGGGAACTGGTTGTGTTTGTATTGTTTATTTTCTCACAGTGATATTGATGGTTTTTACAGTGCCGTTTTGAAAGAATATTTTCCGAATTTGGGGCACACTTTTGACTTTTGGTTCGTTTATCTCGTCGAAGTAACATTCGAGTGTTTCTAAATCAAAACCTTCCAACACCGCTGGTGCAGATTAGACCTGCCTGACTGTCTGCGTGCGTGTTAGAGCACAGGCGAAAGGTATCGTCCACTGGACTACTACTATCACAGAAAGACTACAAGGTTTGTCACTCACCTTCGAGTCTTCTGTGTTCTTGGAGTCGCTTCCTGGGGAAAAATATTGTTCAAGACGGTTTGCCTCTTCCTACAGTCTGTGTAAGGTCAAATAAATACAGTTGAATGATTGTTTGAACTATTATGTGCCTTTAGTTTTCAGCTTCCGGTGCAGGTTGTTTTTAACCATCATTTGGACGAATCTTCGTTTGCGAGCCGCTAATATCCACTTTGCGTCAAATCATGCATCCGCACCGAATATGCATACCAGCGCTCATTGGTCTAAAACATATGTTAATATTGTGCAGCAAAGGGAAGCTACCCACGGGAAAATAATTATCGAATATCCTGTTATTAACCAATGAGCGTTGGTATGCATATTCGGTGCGGATGCATGCGGATTTGACGCAAAGTGGATATTAGCGGCTCGCAAACGAAGATTCGTTCAAATGATGGATAATAACAACCTGCAGCGGACGGAAGCTGAAAACTAAAGGCACATAGTGGTTAGAGCTGAAGACGAAGCTTCAATCGCCAAAGCGTCACCTATCTGTAGGTCCTGAGCATCGGATGTACTTTGATACGTGGTGAGATCCGCACGGAACTGTCTATGCAACTTTTCCTAGTCACAGGTGTAAGGTTCGATCTTTTATTTGAAATTTCGTCCTCTGTGTACGTAGCAAAGCGTTTCGCCATTTTCGGTTTTCGTTGCAGACGACGATAGTGAAAGTAGTACCTATTGTTTTCTTTTGACCTTTCGTATTCAGGGTTCTTAATTGAAGCTTGGTAAAGGGAGCTTGTCGTGTAAGTGGAAAGTTGACGAAGCTTTTGAAAACAGAAATTGAATGAAGAAGAAAATGTGGCTTTCAGTTATATACAGGAGAACGGGGTTGGTGTTATTCTTTTTCCGTCAAACACGAAGTACACAGATAAAACGTGGTTGACTGACCAAGGCCTGTTGGCACACTATTCAGAATGCACAACAAAATGTAACAACACTTTGATACCCATTTTTCTACGTTCGTGATCACTTGAAATGAATACTGAAAACATAAGTGTTTAAAGGCATACTAACGCACTCCCGTGTTTACAAAGTGTAGTTTGCCCACAATCGATGTCAAACGCACCATAAGACCATATAATCACGATATGTCACCATGCGCGGACCATAATACATGCATTACAGCTTGTTCTAGCCTCTGAAAAAGTGAGGATGTCAACAAAGCCGCGGTGTTAGCTCCCTTGCATCAACGTTACATGTGTTGCCAAATCTATAAATAGGACCATCTAGATCAAAATAAAAATTCAAATATCTCAACATTTAAGGGCTCCTAGACCACAATATTTTGCAGGGAACTTAATTTAGCATGTCTCCAGCTGTTGGTAAAGCAATTAGCGTGTATATTCATCGAGTTAATATGCCTTTAAGGTAGTGACTGAATGTATGTGAAGGTAACATTTTTCAGAAATAAATGCATAATCAAAATAATTGATTTCGGCATCAAAGCGTGTAACATACAATCTTGCACACGTTTGCTTTAGTAGTGGCAAAGAAGGAATGCGTGTGACATGTAACTATATTACATACAGATAGACAGACAGACAGGTAAACAGACAGTTGGGCGGGGGCGGGGCGATGACAAACAGACACACTGACAGACAGACAGACACAGACACACACAGACACACACACACACACACACGCACGCACGCACGCACGCACGCACGCACACACACACACACACACACACACACACACACACACACACACACACACACACTGACACACAATGAGACATACACACAAAGCACACTAACACAAATCAACCACCCCCCTCCCCGTATGAAAAATTAGATCGTTGCGAACAAAATCCCAAAGCCCCTAGGTATTACGGGGGGGGGGGGGGGGGGGGGGGGGGGGGAGCTCAAAGACCGTAGGCGGTATTTGAAAGGTAAAAAAAAGTTCGTTGGTGAAAGTACACTCAGTTTCCTCCTAGACTTCCTTTCAGCAAAATCCTGGTGGGACAACTGATCTAAAGCTCTAAAATGACTCAAACCTGAAGACCTTTTTCAGGCACGTGAAGAAAAAACAAGTTGCGTGAAGCGATATAAAAACATTTAGTCAAGTTGTCGGCATCAAAGTAACAGATTAACACCTAAAAACCCGCATCGCCGAGACTATATCAAGATAGTCTCGACTAACCACCCCCAAAGACCGAGACGGGTCACGCTCGTCTCCGTGTAGCGTGCGAACGCAGTACTTACTTAACCTATTTTCTGTAATTCTGAGCACATTTTTAGAGTAAACAATCACAACATATGTATGTATTTTTGAATTCAGGAGAAATTGAGAAATACGATGCAATCATTTTTTAAATCTGTTAGTGAAAAATCGATTTTAATGACAAATTTAATGAGCAAACTAATTAACTAGTATTTAAGCCTCCAAGTTGAAATGCATTACCAAAGTCCGGGCTTAGGTCAAAGATTACTTGACCAAAATGTCAACCAATTTAATTGAAAAATGAGGGCGTGACAGTGCTGCCTCAACTTTTACAAAAAGCCGGATATGACGTCATCAACAACATTGATAAAAACAAGTCGCGTAAGGCGAAATTACTACATTTAGTCAAGCTGTGGAACTCACAGAATGAAACTGAACGCACTGCATTTTTTTTTACAATGACCGCAGTCCGCCGCTTGTGCAAAACGGAGTGAAACTGACGAGCCTGTTTAGCGCGGTAGTGGTTTCGCTGTGCTGCATAGCACGCTTTTCTGTACCTCTCTTCGTTTTAACTTTCTGAGCGTGTTTTTAATCCAAACATATCATATCTATATGTTTTTGGAATCAGGAACCGACAGGGAATAAGATGAATATTTTTAAATCGATTTCGGAAATTTAATTTTGATCATAAGTTTTATATTTTTAATTTTCAGAGCTTGTTTTTAATCCAAATATAACATATGTATATGTTTTTGGAATCAGAAAATGACGAAGAATAAGATGAAATTGTTTTTGAATCGTTTAATAAAAAAAATAATTTTAATTACAAGTTTCCAATTTTTAATGACCAAACTCACTCATTAGTTTTTAAGCTACCAAGCTGAAATGCAATACCAAACCCCGGCCTTCGTCGAAGATTGCTTTGCCAAAATGTCAATCAATTTGATTGAAAAATGAGGGTGTGACAGTGCCGCCTCAACTTTTACAAAAAGCCGGATATGACGTCATCAAAAGTATTTATCGAAAAAAAGAAAAAAGCGTCCGGGGATATCATTCCCAGGAACTCTCATGTCAAATTTCATAAAGATCGGTCCAGTAGTTTGGTCTGAATCGCTCTACACACACACACGCACAGACAGACAGACACACACACTCACACACACACACACACACACACACACACACACACACACACACACACACCACGACCCTCGTCTCGATTCCCCCTCTATGTTAAAACATTTAGTCAAAACTTGACTAAATGTAAAAATGAAAAAAAGTCACGGGATATCATACCCAGGAACACTCATGTTGCATAACATGAAGATCGGTCCAGTAGTTTTCTCTGAATCGCTCTACACACACACACACACACACACACATACACACACACACACATACACACACTCATACATACATACATACATACATACTCACACACACACACACACACACACACACACACACACACACACACACACACACACACACACACACACACACATACTCCACCACCCTCGTCTCGATTCCCTGTCTATGTTAAAACATTTAGTCAAAACTTGACTGAAATAATGTAAAAACCGCCTGTCGAAGGTTCATTTGATGTGTGCCCTATTTTGGTGGAATTAATCTCTTATGGTGAAACGTTCCCATATTTATTTTTGCGTGGGGGTGAGCAGGGATAACTGCGTAAGTATATTATAAAGTTCAGTTCAGTTCTCTCTGCCTGTCTATGTGAATGTCTGCTTCTCTGGAAGACGGTGTGTCTCACACCTTGTTCGTCGGACTGTCTGTCTTGTTTGTACATGTGTGTGTCTCTCTCTGTCAATTGATGTATGTTTATTTGCACGCCAGATTATGCTTGGCGACATACGCGGCTGCGTGTGCGTGTACACGTGTCATTATTTATCTATTCGCCTTACTAGGGCACTCATACTTATGCGTAGGAGTGTTTTTACTAAGAGGTGTCTGTCTGGAGCCTTATATTTATATTGTATTAACCACCATCTTGATCCTTCAGGAAAAGGTCTCACCGTTAAGAGCATAATAGTACACGTAAGTAGAGAGAGATGCATTTACTTTACAATTCCCGCTGTCTGCTACCTTCCATAACCGGTCGTGAGCTCGTCTGTAGTCCTGTGTGTACAATGAGGGCTCTTTATTCATTAGTTAAAATCATCGTGAGGAGAGAGAGAGAGAGAGAGAGAGAGAGAGAGAGAGAGAGAGAGAGAGAGAGAGAGAGAGAGAGAGAGAGAGAGAGAGAGAGAGAGAGAGAGAGAGAGAGAGAGAGAGAGATCAAATCAAATCAAATCAAATCAAATCAAATTTTATTTTACGAGGGTTGTGGCATAAGCAATATAAACGAGCTTCTTTTCCACCAGCCCTCGCCCAGAGAGGGACTATTCTAATCTTGAATACATATATATATATATATATATATATATATATACTTATACAAATGGGAGTTGGGGCGAACTTGTGTCGCCCTAATATATGAAAATTATGTACTTAGGTGATAGGGCGACGAAAAACGCGTCGCCCTATTGTTTCAGCCCCCATTTGCCTCCCTTGTCTTGATATTCCCCTATCCACTGCGCCATCGCGAACCCCTTCCCATGAACAAACCGGGAAACAGTTTGGAGCTGTTCTTGGATCCATTATAATAGAGATATATGCCCTTCAATTTTGTTTTCATTGGGGAGACTTCCGTAAATGCTACCGTTACGGCGACAACATTAATTATCAAAATAATTAATTATTGGGGAGGATTGTTTTCATCAAATTGTGCACTACATGCTCTGGCCACAGTCAAGATTCTAACTTTGCATGTTCAACATGCTGTGCCATTTCGTTAGTATGCAACAGTTTGTTTAGATCAGTGGTAGCCATATGCACTTTCGTCATTGAAGCAAGAGGGAGATCGAGATGGCATTTTTTTTCCGAAAATTAGAACTCTGGTATTCTAAATTACAAGTATTCAATTTTGTTAACTCTTTTAAATCAAGAAGCTACTAGATATAAATGGAAGCGTCTGGAATCGCTTTGACTAATTTCAGACGAATTTTAAAACGCGTAACTATCATTGTGTGCGGTGCTGAAGAAGTCTTACGTCATCATCATGGCCGACTTGGACCCCACGCTGTCAGTTGCTCCAAGATGAAAGCGACGACATGAGCGAGGAATATGAAATGTAAGTATTTTGATTGATGTATTTTTGCCTGAAATTTAGTGCAGAGTAATCATCCAAGGGTACATTTTCCGTGTAAGCAAGGGTTGAATCGTGTCAACGTTTACGCTTTAAAACCGGTCGTAGATCTATGGGTATAGAAATTCTAGAATCATCTTGATACACTTGATGTTTTACGCCAACAGCCTGAACAGGTCCCAAACTTGGGAATATTCGTTGGCGGATAAGTTGGGGAGAGCACTTGGTGTTTTAATCAGCGGTTAGCAGTTTTCCTCTGAACTCGTTGACCGTTGACGACTGGATCGTGTTGTCATCAAGGTTGTTCCAGTCAATAAGTGAATAACTGTTCTTGTGAAAAAAAAGAGTGCCTGTTTTCTTTCTTTCTTTCTTGGTGGTAGGTAGCCAGCATCAGCATGGTGATGAATCTGCTACGCTTGGGTGATGGTGGTTCCGGTCTATTGCTTGGTCAGGGGTGGAGTTATGAAGAAGTTCAGCGGGGGGGGGGGGGGGGGGGGAGGTTGGGGGTGGTGGGTCAGTGGAGAGTTGCCAGCCTGGCCTGAAAGGATGGCGCTGTAGCAGTTTCTACAGGCAGGCGGTTCCACTCTGGAATGGTGCGCAGGAAGAATGTTTTCTGCCTGTAGGCTGTCCTAGAGTGGGGGATTTCGTAGGATAGAGCGCGGATCTGCCTAGTCGTGCACTTGGGTGGGCTTGGCTTTGGTGCGTGGTTGCTCTTCACTGCGACAAGGCCGTGGTGGACTTTGTAGAAGGTTGTTAGTCTCGCTCGCCTCCGTCTGCTCTCAAGCCTGTACACTGGTGTTTTAGTACACTCCACAGTAAAGCACTGGCTGTTTCTTGTGATATTTCTGACTGTGGCTGATGATGTAAAGTCTTTGTTCATGGCAATATAATATTTACGCTGCTGTATTATCTATTCGTTATATGATACATGGTTTCATTTACTCTTGCGCCATTGGCGCATAACATCTCAAAATGTAAGAGGTTTTGTTTCTTTTTCCGCAGAACTTTCACGATTTTTTGGGTCTTTAATTGTTGATTATACTTTGATTGTTGCTTGACTTATAATTAGGCACACTAGGGTGATAGTGTAAAGTGTTTTATAACGTAACTTGTTACAGTATTGTGACATGTATACAATATCAACATGAGTGAGGATTGGGATATGTGGCTGTCTCGTGGGAAAGAACTGGGTCTTAAAGAAAAAGACTTAACTGATTTTGTCAGGGAACAGCAACATTTTACCAGAGAAGAACGTAAAGAAAAAAGAGATGCAGAAGCAAAAGAGAGGCAAGAGCATGCTAAGTTTGAGACAGATAGAGAGCTTGCCTGACTAGAAGTCAAAAAAGAAAAAGAGCATGCTAAGTTTGAGGCAGTTTGGCTCGGCTGGAAGTTGAAAAAGAAAGAACAGACTAGGAGTAGGAAAAGCGATATAGACCTTGAAACTGAGAGAGTTAAAAAGGAGAGCTCAGACGGTAAAGGCTGTTCATTCATATACTTCTGTTCCTCACCAATCAAAATTGCCTATGTTTCATGAAAACAAAGACGACATTAATGCGTTTTTGTTTAGGTTTGAAACACATGCTTCGGCGTGCGGCTGGGATGTGGATAAATGGCCTGTCTATTTAGCTGCTTTATTGAAAGGTAGTGCCTTGTCGCTGTATCATTCCATTTCAGGAGAACCAACCCTTTCATGGGGTAAATCCCATCTTCTTCGAAAGTTTCAATGCACAGAGGAGGGTTTCAGAGAGCGTTTCTAAGATGTTCGTCCCGAGGTAGGCGAGTCATTTTTAGCGTTTTTAACCCAGTGTCGTCACTTGCTCAACCGATGGACTGAGTTGTTGGGTATTTCTAACACTACTGAAGGTTTGCAGGACTTCTTCTTATGTTAGCAGATACTTCAGAGTTGTTCAGAAGAATTGACCGTGTTCTTAAGGGAACGTCAGCTGGGTGACGTTTCTGCATTTTGTGAAGCAGCTGAACTTTACCATGAAGCTCATCTCAACAAAACTTTAGCGCGGAAATCAGATGTCTATATTTTCAGTTGGAGTTGCAGACACAAGTCTTGGCGCTTGGAACAATGGTCACGTGGGTGGTTCTCGAGAATATCGGGGAGGCTGATGTTCTTTTTCGGATCGTGGCAGACAACAGTCTTCAGGTGCAGGTCGAGGCGAGTTTCGTGGACAACGCACCAACGGGGCACTGCCCCTGTACCCCGCCAGGGGCCGGTACCCTGGACCCCAACTTTTGCAGGTTTTGGGAATTTTCCAGGTTGCACCCATGGAAATGGTAACCATCAATGGTTTTTCAGGGACAGTACTGAGGGACACAGGGTGCACTACTGCTGGTGTCAAACGGGCTTTAGTTTGTGATGATCAGTTCAAAGGACAGGAACAGCGTTGTCTGTCATTTGGGGGACACATCTGATCTCTGGAGGGGACGCTCACTCAGTCTGGCTCCCCGACTTTACAGTCAATGTCGTAAATAGGGAGCTTACTGTGTAGCGGCCTGCGTCCGTTGGCTCGGAACAGGACCACTACTGAACACCTTCAAAGTGACTCTGCAGCAGTGCAGTGTCATCTTCAGAGGGTAGCCCGCCGCATAAGTCCTAGAAGAAAAGAGGGGGACAAAAAAGTTTCAACTATTTGTATTGTTGGAAAATTAACAGCACAAAATAGACAATATATTTGGATAAATATATGAATTTTTTTTTCTTCTCCTTGACAGACCAAGCTATCCTGTGCGAGCAGCTCAGCTGTTCCAGACTGTTCCATCTCCTCCTCATTCGCTCTTGACTTGGATGCAGACATCATCAATGCCGTCGACAGTTTGGAAGCGGCAGCTTATGAGTCAACCAGCAAAACTCACACAACAACTTTCTTTCCAAACCAGCAAGCTTTTTCAAAGACCCCCACCAAACCAGTGCACCGGGATGTCGCTAACCCTGTGAAACGGAAAAACTCCCGTAGTAGAAAAAAATCTGGTGTCAGTAAGCCAAGCCTTTTTGGTGACTCATTATTTAATGAGTCTTTCACTCCAACACACAGCCCTCGAGACAAGAAGAGGAAGAGCTTGATTGAAGAAAGGGGCAAGTCTGGGCATAACAAAGTACCTCACACTAGTGCACCAGTGCACAAAAGCAAACTTCTATGCCCTGCCTCCCCCAGCCCTGAACTGCATGCACCAGGTGACCATAAACAGCCCAAACATCACATACATGCTGCATCATCTTCTTCTTGTAAATCTAGGCTAGCAAACAGATATGACAATACAACTACAAGTCATCAAGTTAAGGAGCGGGAAGACGAAGTTGAGATTGAGACAGATGTCTCACCTGTTTTGCCTGTCACCAAACCAGCCAGCTTGCAAAGTGGTGGTGGTAACACTGCTGCTAGCGAGAACACAAGGAAACCCTCTAATCAGTCAGAAATCAAAGGACCACACAAGAATGTGTCTTCTGACACTGTGACTGTGAGTATGAGTGTAGATTCTAGTCTACAAGAGAACTCGAGCAAAGAAAATCGTACGCATGCGCCTAACCTTGCACACAAGAGCTCTCCTAGACAGAAACCTCGTCCCAAGTATGTGTCTGCTGTGCAATGTGAAAAGAAAACTTTGGAGAAAACTTGTGATGGATTTACTCAGATAACGGGTAGCAGAAGAGGTGGTGGAGAGCACGAGAAAGATGTCTCTGCTTCATCTGGTATTGGGGCACACAGAAACTCTTCAACAGGGCTTGTGGTTTTGGCAGCTTTATCACAAAAACCATCCTCCTCTGCAGCATCAAAGAACGCGCCTTTTTCATCAGCTACATTGTCCAAATCTCCACAAGAGATTGGAGGCAGCACAGATGACAAAGCAATCAGCAAGCTATCAGCAGATTCTCACCACAGGCTTAGAGAATCCAGTGTCAGCAGAGTAACACCAAGCAGTGACACAAACTGTGCTGTACACATCAACAGTGTTCAAGTACCACCAACAGACTGTGATCAAGTATCAGATAGCATTGGGAGCCAGAATGCAGGTATGTTTTTGACGAGCTTGCTTGCTTTCCTGAATTAATTGTCATTTGCCTCTCAGCCCCTTTACCTGTAACAGAACAGATTTTCTCTTCGTTCCCTGTCTCCCATGAAAGAAACACATCATTGATCAAATTTGAATTTGAATTTAAAGTGATAATTCATAACCTCTGAATTCTGGATGTCACTTTCAGAATCAAATACTTTTTGTTATAATGACAATTTAAAAGGTGTTTATCTGAGAATGTCTTTTTTGCTGTTACAGAAAGTCTTTCCTTGTCGTCATGGGGACTGCCAGGACCTGTTCTGGAAGCGTACCACAGTCAGGGAATCACAGCCATGTTTCCATGGCAGGCTCAGTGTCTTACCACTGGGAAAGTGCTGAGTAAGTTTGGTGAAGTAACTACTTTTGTGTCTTTACTGCTGAGTGTAAGACACATAACGAGAGCATGTACTGTAGCTTTATAATAATTATGGAGATGAATTTTCATCCTGAAGTTCTTTCACATCCTGAGAGTTGACGCAGAGCTACCATGTCAGATTCTGACTGTTCAATTTACAGAGAATATAAGTTAAGTCCCTCTCAGTCTCAGTTTCACTTTCTTGGTGCACTCTTTAGGTGAAGCAGCTGGAATCAGGCCAGAAAGTGGCGAGTATTTTACTCGCCATGGCAAGTAGAAACATGTATCTTGCGAGTAGAAATGTTCATCTACTCGCCAAATGCAAGTAAAGTTGCTGAAACAAATTGTTGGTTTAGCTAGTAACGTTAGCTCTCTGACTCTGGCTAGTACATTTTCAGAATCACTAGCCAAAGAGGAGTACACCATTTGTTGGACTTTCAGGGCTGTGTGATGAAACAGAACGTCAACGAACAATTGTTCAGCTCTTTGTCAAGTGTTTTGCAACTGTTTCCAATGACGAGGGCTGGAATTTGTCGATTTCATTTGCACCATAATCAAATTCTGCATCTATCCTTTGGACGATGCTTATAGTTTGTACATGTATTATTAATTTGTGTAAGATATCATCTGATAAAAAAAGAAAAAAGTTATCTCCTGAGACAGTTGTGGTGCTCTGGACCGAGGTGCACCAAGCGAAATGGGTGCCTAACAAAAGAATGAGAACAAACAGCAGGGTCTGATTGGTTGAAATCACAACAAACCTCAATTTCAACCAATCCAACACCGCGGCTGGCTCCCACCCGGTTGGTTACTTTCTCATTCACCTCAGCCCTGGTGTGATGGCTAAGTTTTGTGCGTTGTTATAAGTATAAGACTGTTGGTGAATAAACAATATGCGGACTGTTACAGGTGGTGGCAACCTGGTCTACTCAGCGCCCACAAGCGCCGGCAAGACCATGGTGGCGGAACTCCTCATGCTGAAGAGAGTGCTAGAAACGCGTCGCAAAGCTCTCTTCATCCTCCCCTTTGTCTCTGTCACGCGAGAAAAGATGATCTCGCTCCAGCGCCTGTACCAAGATGCGGGAGTGCGTGTGGGAGGCTTCATGGGGAGTCACAGCCCTGCGGGAGGGTTTCACAGTCTAGATGTGGCCGTGTGTACCATTGAGAAAGGCAACGGCCTGGTTAACAGGCTTATGGAGGAGAATAGAATTGACGAGTTAGGTAGGTTGACAGTCATTATTCCAAATTTAGGCCAAGCAAACTTCTAAGAATGAAACAGGTTAACATGTGTATGACTATGAGTAATTAGATCCAAATGTATAGTTTTGTGAGTAAACAACATAGAGAAAGGCAACAGCTAGGTGAACAGGCTTATGGAGGAGAATAGAATTGACCTGTTAGGTATGTTGACAGTCATTATTCAGGACAAGCAAACTGCAGGAAATTAAAAGTCCAGAGGAATACATGTGTATAGGTTAATAGTTCCAATTTTGTTGTTTTGTCAAAAACAAAACAAACAAAAACATACATGAACGGATAAGGCCAAATATAGCACAAAGGTAGCCTGGCTAATTTATCATAAATTAATGGGTCATTTTTAAACTCAATGAGCCAGTCTATTCAACCGTAACAAATAGCCAGACTGACAAGTCATTTTGGAGTTTCATGCATCAACACTTTCTGGCCCGAATAAAAAGTTTGCCCTGCATTTGTAATGATTCTGTAAAACTGTCAGATAGTTTGATTTGGTTGGAGCATTTAGTATAGAACAAATTCAGTCAATGAAAATAGCCGTTCAAGACTGAAGGAAAATTGAGTGTAATAAGTCATATGATTCTGTGGTCAGTCATACCTTTAAAGTAGATTGACTATTTGCAGGTGTTGTGGTCATTGACGAGCTGCACATGGTGGGCGACTCAAACAGGGGGTACCTGCTGGAACTCTTGCTGACCAAAATTTGCTACATGGCGCGCAGGTGTGTATCTGTGGCAGGCTTCTGTATTGACTTCATTCATCTTGAAATTATTTCTGATTTGACAAGCAGCAAGACAAGCTGTATCAAAACTGTGCTGTCTTTTTGTGCTTCGGAGTCAGTTGTAGGTTTTGCTGGGACAGTATTTTGAGCATAATGATTCTGAATGCAGTTATGTCTCTCTTTTTATTTGCTAGATTATTTTACTTTGTAGTTCTTTGTCAATTCTTTTTTTTCTTCCCCTTCCTGAATGGGAATGGGATTGTCTTGTTGGTGATTTTTCTTCTGTTTAATTATGTAGATATTTTCAATCATTCCTTTTAGTTCATATTCTCATGAGAATCACTTGGTAAGTGAACGTCCTTCGGTCTGATTATCCAGCTACTCTCTATCATTTCACATTCCTTTTAGTTTATATTCTCATGAGCATCACTTGGTAAGTGAATGTCCAGCTGAAAATTGAACTCATCTTAACTTCCAGATCAAAAGAGACAAGTAAGCATCCAATTCAAGTGATCGGCATGAGCGCCACCCTTCCCAACCTTGATCTTCTGGCTACATGGTTAGACGCCAACCTGTTCCACACCGACTTTCGCCCCGTCCCACTCACCGAGCACATCAAGGTCGGCACCACCATCTACGACCAGGCCATGACCAAGGTCAGGGACATTGAGGTCAAGGCTACTTTTCAAGGTATGGTATGGGGATTCCCACTTTCACATGGACGGAAATCCGGAAAGTGATGTTTTTTTGGCCTTTACCAGCGAGGAGAGGCCACAAAATCACCTTTAAAATGCCCAGACCTGGGCGGCCTCTGGACCCCTGCCTCTTTCTTTGGAGTCAGTTTATTTGTTCCTGCTTTCATGCAGGGACAGATTTTGACACATTGCACGCACACACTCATTTGCCAGGAAAAGTGAGAGAAAATACCCCACTGAGAAACAACAAGACAGCAGGAATGATAAGGAAAGTAAAATAATGAACTTTGAAACAGCTTTGATCCTTTCCTTTGAGCAGTTGTGTTTCACAACTTGTCATCAGAGGACTTCTACATTTTGCCATACATTTGTCTTGTGAAGTTAGCATGGGGGGCAGGTAGCATATCGCACTTAACTGAGCTCCTTACAAACAATTTCAGCATTCATTTCTCATTTAAAGGTGATGAGGATCACATCATTCCACTGTGCCTGGAGACCATACTGGACGGCCATGCTGTCTTGATCTTCTGCCCGACCAAAGTGTGGTGTGAGAAAATGGCGGAGAAGATTGCCAGGGAGTTGTATGGCATGATGAAGAACCCTGCAGCTCTGGCAGCTTACACAGGAGAAACTGGTGAGTCATCATTTCTTTCACAGGAGGCTACAAACAAAACAAGCACCCACAACAAACCAAACAAACGAAAGCGGAAGGAATGGGAGCAGTCAAAACAGAGATACCTTGTGCGGGAGAGTTTTGCTATCTGGTACATCGATTAATTTGAAGGAATTATTGCAGAGTGATTTGTTTTCCACATGAAGGAATCATTAAAGACTGGCTTGTTGGATTGATTTATACTTTTTGAGTCACTTGAGAAAAAGTGACTCTATGTAATCGGTCAGTGTTAGTCTGTCCGGCCGGCCGTCCGTCCGTAGACACCACCTTAACGTTGGACTTTTCTCGGAAACTATCAAAGCGATCGGGCTCATATTTTGTTTAGTCGTGACCTCCAATGACCTCTACACTTTAACGATGGTTTCGTTGACCTTTGACCTTTTTCAAGGTCACAGGTCAGCGTCAAAGGAAAAATTAGACATTTTATATCTTTGACAGGAAACTATCAAAGCGATCGGGCTCATATTTTGTTTAGTCGTGACCTCCAATGACCTCTACACTTTAACGATGGTTTCGTTGACCTTTGACCTTTTTCAAGGTCACAGGTCAGCGTCAAAGGAAAAATTAGACATTTTATATCTTTGACAAAGTTCATCGGATGTGATTGAAACTTTGTAGGATTATTCTTTACATCAAAGTATTTACATCTGTAGCCTTTTACGAACGTTATCAGAAAAACAAGGGAGATAACTAGCCTTTTCTGTTCGGCAACACACAACTTAACGTTGGGCTTTTCTCGGAAACTATAAAAGTGACCGGGCTCAAATTTTATGTGAACGTGACTCATTGTGTTGTGAATAGCAATTTCTTCCTGTCCATCTGATGCCTCATATAATATTCAGAACTGCGAAAGTGACTCGATCGAGCGTTTGCTCTTCTTGTTATAGATTGACTTACTGACTGACACTGACAGACAATGTGTAAGGAAATGAGAAGAATTAGAAGAGGTAGAAAGAGTTAAAGGAACTCTACCATGAAGCTTGCTGCAGAAAATCACCTTGACATTTCTCTCTCGGTTTGTGATTTGTTGTTGTTGTTATGTGTTAATGTTTGTCTGTCATCTCGTTATATCTCCTGATTAATCATTGTCGCTTACCTCCAGTATGTGTTTGTGTGTATCCCACATTCTAGGCTTTCTAAAGGCATTAGATATGACTCGACTGTTCATTGGCAGGCGGCTCTGCAAAACTATGTTCTATTAAAAAGTATACTGCCGAGCTACCGGCACGGTTGGCCTAGTGGTAAGGCATCCGCCCCGTGATCGGGAGGTCGTGGGTTCGAACCCCGGCCGGGTCATACCTAAGACTTTAAAATTGGCAATTTAGTGGCTGCTCTGCCTGGCGTCTGACATTATGGGGTTAGTGCTAGGACTGGTTGGTCCGGTGTCAGAATACTGTGACTGGGTGAGACATGAAGCCTGTGCTGCGACTTCTGTCTTGTGAGTGGCGCACGTTATATGTCAAAGCAGCACCGCCCTGATATGGCCCTTCGTGGTCGGCTGGGCGTTAAGCAAACAAACAAACAAACAAACAAACAAATACTGCCGAGCTTGCTGCCCATGGTATTTCTCCATCAATGTATGACTGTTTTATGTTGTAGGTTTTGTGAAGGCCTCAGAGATGACACGACTACCCATCGACCAGGGAGCTCTGCGCAACGTCCTGGAACAACTGGGACGCAGTGCTGTGGGTGTGGACCCTATGCTGGGCAAAGTCATTCAGTACGGAGTGGCTTACCACCACGCAGGTACAGCAGCAGTTATAAACACATGTCTACTTCTTTATATGTGTGGTGATGATGAGGGAGATTAGCCCTATAGCAGCTGTTAATAGGGTTTGTTTCTCTCTTTGCTTTGACCATCTTGAAGTCATCCCAGTCACATTTTGAAATAAGTAACAGCATCAGTTATTTTTTGTCTGTTGTGTCTTTTGTCAGTCCACAAAAGGCCCATAGGTCAAGGTTGTGAGTGGTTGTTTGTTTTTTGTCCTGAAATAGACATTCCAACGATTTAACCTTTCCTGTCTCTATGCTTGATTTTCTGAATGTTATTTTAAACATATGAAATTGAGGCAAGTTGAGAACGTGATCAACAGTATTTTAAAACTTTCTCACAGAAGATTCTGTGCCATTTGACACAAACTTGCTTGAAAAAGCATTTTCGGACCGCCTAGCCTGCTTAATTTGTGCGTTTTGCCTTCGACTATGTAAAGTCCCATCAGAATTTGTTTTAGGGGGACAAATGTCCCATTGTCTTTTTCTTCCCGGCTAAACCCTGATATGAGACGATATCTGAACATGCAAATCCTTATTATTATAGTCCCCAGAAGACCCATAGTTGGTTCACACTGGCTATACGCACTCGGAGTGTATACGGGACTTTTTCAAAAAATGCATAAAAAACCTGTCTTTTGACTTTAAAATTTTATAAATTCAAAAATGTTCATCCTACTTATCTGAAAATTGGAAGTGCTTAAGTTCAATGTCCTCCGGACCTTAAAGTATATTCATTTGCCCGTTTTATTGTATTTTTCTGTTAATTATAGTAAGTTATCATGTGTAAGGGGGGGTCAAAATGCATGTCCCTTCGACATTAGCAAAATTTCACACCTCTGTAAAACGCACAAACAATTTTTTTTAATCATTTTGTTTAGTGGTTTATGTTTATCCCGTCATTATCTCAAGATAACAAAAACAAAATATCGATACAATCAGTAGTTTTGTTCTCCCAATTTTTGAAAAGTAAAAATTGCATGTCCAAGAGGTTTTTGTCCTTGCAGTTACCAGGAACCAACATACGCAATAAAAACGGAATGCTCCCTGCTTTTCAAATGTGTTTTTCTTTACAAAATGCTCTTCTTCTTGTATTATTGTTATAAGATCTCAGAAAACAAGATAATAATGTGGCACCTCATTCTTACAACAAACAGTGTGTATTTTTTGTCACTTGAAAAAAAAAGTAAAATAAATAAAAAACATATTTTGACAAATTCTCTGCAGTTACTAAAATAGATCTGTACAGTTACCTGACTCGTCAGTGCAGTTACCAGGAAACTTGTAGCAGTTCCTGAGTAAAGTAAATTACTTTATTTTGAATAAGACTCTATATATATAATACCTATATTTATGCTGGTTGGTTTTCCATCCCTTTTGTATAATTGGCTGTCCATAATACAGAATATAGAATAAAAATGGCATGCAATCTACAAGCATTTCAGTGCAGTTACCATGATGTCTCAGTGCAGTTACTAAATAGGTCCATGCAGTTACTTATCTGGCAGGTAACTGCACAGAAAGTAACTGCACAGACGAATTCGTTATTTTCAAATAATAATCACTCCCTGTCATCAAAAAAACATGGCGTCCTTGACGCCATGTGAAAGTAAATCTATGGGCGATTAAAATGCAAATTATTCAAAATGTTTTTGTTAATTAGTGTAATGGAAAACCCCAGTAACTGCACAGAACTGTTAAGCTAAACATCCTTCACCTTGACCTGATGAAAATCACTGGTAACTGCACAAACCAGTCGGGTAACTGCACAGATCTATATAAGTAACTGCAGAGAAGTTTTCAAAATATATTATTTATTTATTTTACCATTTATTTTTCAAGTAAAAAAATACACCCTTGTTGTTGTAAGGATACGGTGCCACATTATTATCTTATTTTCTGAGATTTTTTAACGTATATATATACAAGAAGAAGATCACTAAGTAGTCTGCTGGTAACTGCACAGACAGACTGGTAACTGTACTGACAAAAAATATAATGCAGCAGTGTAAAACGATTTTCGTTGATTTTAACTTCATAAGGCAGCAGACTATAATTTTTTGCAACTATATACTGGTATAGTGCATTGGGAATAACAAAAGTCTTTATTATTGTTCAGCTGAAGATGGCGCTTTCGGCAGCAGAAAAGCAAAGACGTTACAGGGAGAGGAGAGATGCTGACCCTGCTGCAAGAGCAAAGTTCCTAAAGCAGCAAAAAGAGAGATACAAGAAAGACAAGGAGAAAGGCCTTAGGAAGCGTGTGAAAGACATGACCGATAGAGAACACAGAGCTGCTGTGAAGGTGTGGAGAAAGCAGAAACGAGTCACAAGAAAGAAACAAAAAGAACTGGAGAAAGTTCTGACTCCACCACCGTGTGCCAGCGGCATCCCGGCACAGGTCAGTGGCACCCCTCCACCACCGTGTGCCAGCGGCATCCCGGCACAGGTCAGTGGCATCCCTCCACCACCGTGTGCCAGCGGCATCCCGGCACAGGTCAGTGGCATCCCTCCACCACCGTGTGCCAGCGGCATCCCGGCACAGGTCAGTGGCACCCCTCCACCACCGTGTGCCAGCGGCATCCCGGCACAGGTCAGTGGCACCCCTCCACCACCGTGTGCCAGCGGCATCCCGGCACAGGTCAGTGGCATCCCTCCACCACCGTGTGCCAGCGGCATCCCGGCACAGGTCAGTGGCACCCCTCCACCACCGTGTGCCAGCGGCATCCCGGCACAGGTCAGTGGCACCCCTCCACCACCGTGTGCCAGCGGCATCCCGGCACAGGTCAGTGGCATCCCTCCACCACCGTGTGCCAGCGGCATCCCGGCACAGGTCAGTGGCACCCCTCCACCACCGTGTGCCAGCGGCATCCCGGCACAGGTCAGTGGCATCCCTCCACCACCGTGTGCCAGCGGCATCCCGGCACAGGTCAGTGGCATCCCTCCACCACCGTGTGCCAGCGGCATCCCGGCACAGGTCAGTGGCACCCCTCCACCACCGTGTGCCAGCGGCATCCCGGCACAGGTCAGTGGCACCCCTCCACCACCGTGTGCCAGCGGCATCCCGGCACAGGTCAGTGGCAACCCTCCACCACCGTGTGCCAGCGGCATCCCGGCACAGGTCAGTGGCACCCCTCCACCACCGTGTGCCAGCGGCATCCCGGCACAGGTCAGTGGCATCCCTCCACCACCGTGTGCCAGCGGCATCCCTATGGAACGCCAAAAGGCCCACAGTATCGAGACATAGTCTCGATACTGGGAGTATCGAGACTTAAAGTCTCGATACTCCGAGTATCGAGACTCGTTCATTTCATTGGTCTTCCCTCGATACTGCGAGTATCGAGTATGGAAATGAACCAATCCGTGGTATCGAGTATGGTTGCCATGCCGCCCTAGTTCAGTATCGAGTGTCTACAAAACGATTGGTTAAATTCTGATCTCGAGTGTGAACAGCACCCTGGTGCGCCAAAAGGCCCACAGTATCGAGACTGAGTCTCGATACTCAAAGTCTCGATACTCAAAGTCTCGATACTCCGAGTATCGAGACTCGTTCATTTCATTGGTCTTCCCTCGATACTGCGAGTATCGAGACTTTGAGTATCGATACTCTGTAATTTCATTGGTCGGACTCGAATTTCAAGAGTATCGCTACTGCGCATCTCGATACTGGTTGCTATGCCAATCGATCTGATCAACTGAGAACGTAACAAGACAAGCGATTGGCTCAGTGTCCAACCTTGAAAGGTGTCGAATAACGATTGGTAGTTTGTAGAAAAAAAGGTTTTTTGCTTGTTATTCCAAAATATGGAACAGAAAATAAACGTACAACTATATATCAATTTTAATAAACGCGGGAACGGAGTTACGCAGTTCCACCGGTTCCACACGATGGCGGAATTAATATTTCTTCAAGAAGTTAGGAGAAAGCTGAACCATTGTGTGAGCTTGCTCACATCTGGTAATCATCCTACTGATGTTATTGAAAGGTACGTTTAAGCTTACAATATTGATTTTATAAACGTCCACGGCAGTGCCAAGACATTAATGATCTAATTTGTGATGATCGTTTTATTTGTTGTTCGCTGCGTGATGTAGAAAGTTCCATCATGACCCCTGTCACCTCTCCTACATTTTGTTGCTGATCCGGATTTGGCCCTTGGTGCTGCGTTGAGGCTCTCTGAAGAATAAGTAAGTAATTAGGCCTAACAATGAACTAAAACATAATAAATATTGGCGCAGCTTCGTGCTTGTGTCGTTCAACATACCTACGCCGAATGCTCATTTTTAGAGAAGCAGTTCTACAAACGGCCTGTTGAAAATGTGCACTGTAAATGCACCAGTTCCTGTAGATCTATTTAGGAAACTAGATCTAGACCGACTGCCTGTGATTTGTCTATATATATATATATATATATCGATGATTTGTCCAAGAAACTAGCTCATAAGACCCAAGCAAGGGAATAATGATTATAATGTTTAACCCTTCATTATTTTTATTTAAAACCCTTTAGTAATTTTCAACGGTTTGCCTCTCTTGTGTCATGTGAGCAATTGTCTTGGACAACCGATTTCGTTTGCTGTTAGGAGTCACGGCCGGCCGGCTTCTGATAATGTATTGTCAGCGAGTTAGGATGTTGAATGACTCTGAATAATGCTTTTACAAAAAGCAAATAGCATACTTGGAAAATACAACACAAACAGTAGATAACTTCTGCACACTGCGTCCGGGACGAACCGTTCTCGGCACTGTTATTGATCCATGTAAGTTTGTCACTTATTACTAAGTTATTTTTCTATGCATGAGTTTATGTGTATGGTTGGTGTCATTGTTGCTATTTTACTATTTAGTCAAGTTTGTTTTTATATGTCTGCACACAAGCGTTACTGCAAATAAAATGCATGTAAAGTCTGCACAATCTTATTCAATAAAATAGGTGTTTTTTTAATCGCCAATGCTTGCATCTGGACAGGTAAACTTTTTGTATTCGTTGTATGGGTATAAAGTCGTTGTTACTGCAATTTTAATAATTTATTTTTATTTCTTGTATCATCAATTGAAGTAAATATCAATTGCCAACGTCCTATTGTACCATATTCAAAAATTCAGTGTCGATTGCTGACACGAACTGTCACAGCATCTGAGAGCGTATCATGTGGATGTTTTTGGGCATTAATAAATCATTTGCCGTGTGTATTCATGTTTGATGCATAATTGTGTTATGATTGTATAAATAATAAAATCAGCATACAACTGTTTATGTTTGTAATTGTGTGTTTACGTTGGATATTCAGTATTTGTGGTTTCCTGGTTAATATTTATGTGTTTTATCAGATATGGTCAGGCTTTTTGCATGGGATAACTGACCATAACACACACCCCCACACTTGGTCACATACCATTTTCTCAAAACATTGACCTGACACGGTATCATTTATAATGAGCGCATGATGGTCCGTGATAAATAAATAGCAGACCTGTTTACCCCCATAAGTGTTTTGGAGTAATGCGCAGCCCCAAAAATAGTAATCCTGGCACAAAAATAGTAATCATCCAGCATTCGTCGCCAATTACAACGCACATGACAACTGTGTCTGCGAAACGCAATCATGCACATATATCCATCATTCACAAACAAAACACATCAGTCAGTTTTTGTAGTCATCATAATTTCAAAGAAGATCACATCAAAAGCACATGCATCACTGATTCTTTTTCTTTTGCTGGTCAGTAGGCCTTTTTCAATGTGTCAAGCGCTTCTCTAGTGTACTTGCGCTTGCCGAATGAGTGAGGGCGAGACTTCACCACTAGAAGGCTCTCCAGCGTCTCATCAGACAAACATGATCTCTGGTCAGTCCTGTGCTTTTTCACCCCATTTTGCCAGTGAAAAAAACAATGTCAAACATGTGAATTAATAAAAAAAAAAAGATTTTTTTTTTAAATTTTTTTATTTATTTTATTTTATTTATGAAAATCGTAGTCTTGACACGGATAGCGGAATGGTGTATTTTTTGCAGAAAATCGTAATAAATTACGCCAAAATTGTTTTGGAGTAATGCTCAGCCCCAAAAATAGTAATCCTGGCACAAAAATAGTAATCATCCAGCATTCGTCGCCAATTACAACGCACATGACAACTGTGTCTGCGAAACGCAATCATGCACATAATTATATCCATCATTCACAAACAAAACACATCAGTCAGTTTTTGTAGTCATCATAATTTCAAAGAAGATCACATCAAAAGCACATGCATCACTGATTCTTTTTCTTTTGCTCGTAGTAGGCCTTTTTCAGTGTGTCAAGCGCTTCTCTACTGTACTTGCGCTTGCCGAATGAGTGAGGGCGAGACTTCATCACTAGAAGGCTCTCCAGCGTCTCATCAGACAGACATGATCTCTGGTCAGTCTTGTGCTTTTTCACCCCCATTTTGCTATTGAAAAAAACAATGCCAAACGTGAATTTATTAAAAAAAATATATATTTTACTTTTTTATTTATTTATGAAAAGCGTAGTCTTGACACGGATAGCGGAATGGCGTATTTTTTGCAGAAAATAGTAATAAATTACGCCAAAATCGTAAGGGTAAACAGGTCTGCATGGGAAAGACAGTGGAAGAGAGTGGGCTGGGGATTTTTGATATCCACAATGAAACGCACGTGGGCTCTCCATTACATTTTTTTGCCAAGAATTAACCGCTCCCTTGACGAATTTACAGAGCAGCGAAACAACCAAGGTCTCAGAACGGAGGGGGACAAGAAACTGAAACGCATTTTTATGTTAGGCATGTTAACCATGTACCATGAAGACCATGCAGCAGTACAGGACTTTTGGAAGGGAAGGTTTATTGTCACAATTCGCCAATGATACCAGTCTGTTTCTTGATGATACAGAGCAATCTTTTTATGAAAGTATAAAAGTGTTACAACATTTTGCATCACTATCAGGTCTGATAATGAACTATGATAAAACAATTGTAGTTTGGTTAGGACCTTTAACAGTTTTGCAAAAGAAGATTTTTGTCTGATATGAATTTTACCTGGAACCCGGATAATTTTAAAGCACTTGGTGTTATTTTTTCAGTGAATGTATCCGAGGTTGTTTTTCTTAACTATAGAAATAAGTTAAGGAAATTCAAAAACTTCAGAATTCATGGACCAGAAGGAACCTGACACCTTTTGGTAAAATAACAGTCCTAAAAACCTTGGCTATTTCCAAATTGACACATTTGATGTACAAGTGTTGTCATGTAGATGTAGATTTTTCATAGAGGCTGTCCATGAAGATCAGCAAAGTAGAGAAGCCCAATCACAGGCCTGATACACTCCCCCAAGCCACCAACCAGGGCTCCTCTCGTAAGCATCTTGGAATCTGTAAAATAAAAAAGAAAACAAATTTTTACTCACTATGCCATTGTATGACTAGCTTGTGGACCCAACTTCACAGTCTGCAACAAAAAGCACACACAAACAGATAGTGTTTATAAGATTAATTTGTTATTCACGCTTCAGAATTTATGAGAATAATTTGAAGATCATACATGTTACGATTTTATTGACCCATGTCAGTTTGCTTATAGAAGAAACAGGAATGTTGATGATGCAGTGTTGTATGTTCTAAATAAGATTTATTCTCATTTAGACAAGCCGGGTTCTTACATTCGTTTGATGTTTTTTGACTTCTCCAGTGCTTTTAATACCATTCAGCCACATTTAATCAAGCAAGCAATGAGGCTTATATCGCGCATATTCCGTGGGTACAGTTCTAGGCGCTCTGCAGTGATGCCGTGTGAGATGAAATTTTATACGGCCAGTAGATTGCACCCATTTCGGCGCATATTTACCTTTCACGGCCTATTATTCCAAGTCACACGGGTATAGGTAGACAATTATTAACTGTGCCTAAGCAATTTTGCCAGGAAAGACCCTTTTGTCAATCGTGGGATCTTTAACGTGCACACCCAATGTAGTGTACACGGGGGTAGGGTTCGGACAACGAAGAGAGTCTGCACACAAAGTTGAATCTGTGAAATAAATTTCCGCCGAACCTGGGATCGAACTCACGCTGACAGCGGCCAACTGAATACAAATCCAGCGCGCTACCAACTGAGCTATATCCCCGCCCATGGCAGACAAGCTTTGTAAGATGAATGTTCCAGCTTCCACCATTCTCTGGATCATGGACTATTTGACGAAGAGGCCTCAGTTTGTGAAAATGGGAGATAATTTAGTGTCTGACACTGTGTGCATGAACACAGGCGCCCCACAGGGCACAGTTCTCTCTCCTTTTCTTTTTTCTTTGTATACAGCTGATTTTAGTACTTCTGGCGACTCATGCCCCATGGCAAAGTTTGCCGATGACACTGGACTGGTTGGACTAATGACTGACGATGACGACTCTGACTACAGGCGGGAGGTATATAAGTTTGTTGGTTGGTGTGATGATAATTATTTAGAACTTAATGTAGGCAAGACCAAGGAAATGATTATGGATAACAGGAGGAAGGAACATGTACATGGGGAGGTTGTAGAGAAAGTAGAGCAAAGTCACCGAGACAAACGTCATTATAGAAACAGAAATTGCGCTCGCTAATAAATTACCCTCGATGAATCTTTAGAACTAACACGTCACGCCACACTTTCAGAGTGACGTTTCTTTGCTTTGACGTAATAGATTGCACGAGGCTTTAGAAGAGATCGAGGTTCTAAAACAAGCGTCTTCAATTTAGCTGCCTCGAATGCAGGACATTTTTAGTAAAATACACGTAAGTACAGTATGTAGGATAAACAGAATACTACATGGCTTGGTGTTTCGTACCAGATTTACACTCGTTGCTTTTTCAAATAGTGAACAGCTCGCTTTCGCTCGCAGTTCAATATTTAAAAAAATAACTCGTGTAAATCTGGTACGACACAGCAAGCCATGTAGTATTCTCTATCTCCAGATGTTTTATACATCAACCTGCAATAGTGTGCTGTACTCTGGATCCGTGTGTTGGAGTGGCAGCATCAGCAAGCAGGACAGGGATAGATTAGAGAAGTTCATTAAGAAAGCAGGTGGGGTAGTTGGGAGGAAGCAGGACACTTTTGCATCAACGCAGGAACGACGACTGACTGACAGGCTACAGAAGATTTTGACAGATGACACGCACCCACTCAGACCTGAACTTGAAAGCAGACGGATGGACAGAAGCTTCAGATTTAGACAGCCATACACGAGAACCACACGGTACAGAAACTCATTCATTCCATCTGCAATTCACATCTTCAACTCTCAGGTGGGGCGTTAGGTGCTGGTGCTGTCGCTCAGACAACGGCATAATCTTTACATCCTTTTATCAGTTGTTTTTCTCGGTTAGTTATATTGATTTATAGGATACAAATGTGATAAGATAATGTGGTTAAAATGTGATAAGGTGATAATGTGATATAATTTTTAAACAGGCAATGCATTGCTTCTATTTTTTAGGCTTATTTTAGTAAATGTGTGGGTACAGTGTGTGCGTGTAACGATATGATGTGAATATGTGATGTGAATGTTACTACTTGCATGGTTGATTGATTGATTGATTTTACAGACACACAGTCAAGCTTGTAATTTCTCTTTTAGAGATTAATAAAGTTATTGTGTTGTATTGTATTTTATTCCCCCCTCTGCTTCTTTACCTCTGTAAACTTGTAGAGCTAGTTATTTTTCGATAATGACCCAGCAACCAAACAAATAACGAGCCAGCAACAGCCTGAATCCTCGATAGCGCAATGGGTTGAGAAGCTGTTCTGTTTTGGTACTACTTTTGCGACTGAAAAGTTCCGAACGCTCTATACGTACGAAATATACATCTCTGGAGCAAACAATACAAACATACCGCATTTAAATTAACAACTACAGGCCTGAACACATGAATCTCCATATAAAATCCATGAGTTAGGTTGTTTTCTGAATCTAGATCTGCCGTGCACAAACCGTTCATCACAAGCAAATTCCCAAGGCAAGTAACTCATACTCTTGCCGACAAGAGTAGTTCCCCTTCTTTTAACGCAGTTTCTTCGACAACACTGACTGCAATCCGACGGTCAGTTTTCAACAATATTTCATTTTATAAAAAGATCACACGCAACAAAATGCACACATCTCATCAATTTAAACAACATAAAGCGGTTTCATACACTATTTTCCCCAGAAAACTGAACTTCATACAGTAATTAACGTTCGAACACGGGTGCAAAAGTTCGTCTGCTAGTCCCATTTGACGAAAGAACATTATCCTAACACGATACTAAAACATAAACAGAACACACAATATCTGCGATACTAACACGATACTAAAACATAAACAGAACACACAATATTTATCGTCGGCATTATACTTGTCTCGTCTAAATATCGGGCCCTATTGCTACGCTGAAAACACAATAGCTGTTATTAATGACCGGTAATGTTTAATGAGGTGGGGCATTCTGACCAATCACAGGATCTGTTTCATTAAAACGCCAACTTGATTGAATTACAATGAACATTATATACCAAGACGTCATTCATAGTTGTTCAGTTACATTCGTCAAAATGTAGATCTAAATTGGTAATAACGCTCTATACTGGCTTGTCATTTTCACGGCCTCTTCCACAAGCGGGGGCCCGACGATGCTTAACGGTCTTGGTGAAAAAAATGCAGTGTGTTCAGTTTCATTCTGTGAGTTTGACAGCTTTACCAAATCAAATGTAGTAATTTCGCCTCATGTGACTTGTTATATTTTCAGGTTGGACAATCTGAGCCTTAACATAACCCGTGCCGCTGGAAACATCATCTCCAGACCTGTGGCCGATGACCTGGGAGAACAGCTTAAATCGCTCCAGGCTACAGCAGCAGAATTGGCAAACCCTGTCCCGTCCTCATGTGAGTGTCAATTTATGTGGAAGCTATTCCCACTTACGAACAAGTATGTACCATTTGTGCAAAAAAATCTGTTGGCCAAATTTATAATAAGGATAATTGTCAGTAAGTACTTGTGTCACATGACTGATGTGAAACATTTTTTTGGCTAATGGCAATGCGTTTAAAACTGTTGGAGTGCGCTAAATTTTCCAGAGAGCGTATTCTTCCGCCCTTTTCAAAAGCGAGGCTGTGCCCCTTCTTTTGATTTGAGAAGATTCTTCTCATCCTCCGTGTTTGTGACATGTACCTTATCTTCTCCACATTACAAAATGATGCTTGACCCTAAATGTTCTGCGGCTAAATACACAAGTGTTTTTTCTGACAGATTTCATGCGCCTGTGCCACAGTGATCATCTCTACATTAGTAAACAATGATTGCTTAACCCTAAAATTTAGTTGCTAATTGATAAAACGGTACAGAGGGTAATAAAATGGTAAAATTCATGGTCGGCGATAAAACAGTTCCCCGTCATGTGCAAAGCGGACACACACACAAAAGTAGATCTAACTCGACCTGTCCAGAATTGATCCAAACGCTGGCAGAAAAATGTGCCTTTTCAAACGTTCTAATCTATTGTCGTTACTGACAATATCGTTATTGAAACAATCACAGTGCACTAAGAGTTTTATAGAGCAAATCGAGAAAATTAATTATTGAACGAAGCGCAAAGCAAAGAGTTGTTATTAACAGCTATTGTGTTTTCAGCGTAGCAATAGGGCCCGATATTTATATCACCGTCTCAACAGACCATAGCAGAAGATATCATCACACAGTCCGTCAATATTGGGTAATATAGCTATTATGATAGACACGTGGGGGAATTCGGGGGATGTGATTGGATGGTTTCACACATCCCTATTGCGATCATCAAAGGATAACACTACAGAAGTTGGTCATTTTTTGCCAATATCCAAACAATATCGGCAATAATAAAGACGCATGGTTAGGGTTTCTTCCACGTGTAAAAACTACACGCATACCTCGCCACGGTTGTTTCTGTGGCTAGTCGACAAAAAATGCCATTTGCTTTGTGTGTGTTTTTGTTGTTGCTTACTGTACATGACATACATTACATGTAAAATCCAGTTCTTGAACAGGCAACAAACCTTGCAAATTTCCAGAAGCTGCAATCTGATTCTAGCAGATGATCTCCAATGTACATAAAATTAGCAAACTCTCCTGTCACATAGAACGTCCATTGTATAGTGCAATGTTGAAATGATGTTACCGGTCTGAAACATTGAGTCGTTTTTTCTGAGACAATCCTAAATGTTCTCTTATCATCTACAGATTTACCGCAGTCTTCATCACGCAAATCCCCAAAAGAAGTCATCCCACTTTCGCATTAACATTTACAGTATTTTTTTAAAGGCAAGTTGTCTTTCTCACAAGGCTTGCGAGTCAGAAATATTAGTCAGTTTATCGTGTAAAGAGTTTTGAGGGTACATTGATACAATATTTACCGATTGCTTTCAACATGGAGGGCTGTGCCTAAATTGTCTCACCTGTGATTTGTAAATGGAATCCCGAAGGCCGCGGTCTCGGAGAACAATGACTGTCTCGATCTGTGTAAAATGTCATATTTTGGTCAAAAACACAAATAACATTTATTATTATTATTATATTTAGTCAAGTTTTGACTAAATATTTTAACATCGAGGGGGAATCGAAACGAGGGTCGTGGTGTATGTGCGTGCGTGTGTGTCTGTGTGTAGAGCGATTCAGACTAAACTACTGGACCGATCTTTATGAAATTTGACATGAGAGTTCCTGGGTATGAAATCCCCGAACATTTTTTTCATTTTTTTGATAAATGTCTTTGATGACGTCATATCCGGCTTTTCGTGAAAGTTGAGGCGGCACTGTCACGCCCTCATTTTTCAACCAAATTGGTTGAAATTTTGGTCAAGTAATCTTCGACGAAGCCCGGACTTCGGTATTGCATTTCAGCTTGGTGGCTTAAAAATTAATTAATGACTTTGGTCATTAAAAATCTGAAAATTGTAAAAAAAAAAAAATTTTTTTATAAAACGATCCAAATTTACGTTCATCTTATTCTCCATCATTTTCTGATTCCAAAAACATATAAATATGTTATATTTGGATAAAAAACAAGCTCTGAAAATTAAATATATAAAAATTATTATCAAAATTAAATTGTCGAGATCAATTTAAAAACACTTTCATATTATTCCTTGTTGGTTCATGATATATATATGATATATGTTTGGATTAAAAACACGCTCAGAAAGTTAAAACAAAGAGAGGTACAGAAAAGCGTGCTATCCTTCTTAGCGCAACTACTACCCCGCTCTTCTTGTCAATTTCACTGCCTTTGCCATGAGCGGTGGACTGACGATGATACGGTCTTGCTGAAAAATGGCATTGCGTTCAGTTTCATTCTGTGAGTTCGACAGCTACTTGACTAAATATTGTATTTTCGCCTTACGCGACTTGTTTTTTAATTATTATGGTGAGCTTATATAGCGCGAACCACAATTAACTGTGCTCTCCGCGCTTTACATACTAATTTCTGCCGTGTGAAATGGAATTTTTTACAGACAGACAGACAAACAAACATTTTTTACACACAATATAACGCAATGTATCGATTGGAGATTGGATTTCCCTTCTTTGAGTCATGTGACGTCAGAGGCCGACAAAACTTTATAAATTGGCGTTTCAGGTTGACCGAAACTTTAAAGGAACTACAAAACACACGTACGTCATGTGTTTGATTGCATAAGTGTGTGCTGTTCAATGTCAAAACAACAACAAAGTCAGTACATGAGCGCGGTCTCGGAGAACAATGAGTGTCGAGATCTGTGTAAAATGTCATATTTTGGTCAAACACGCAAATAACGTATATTCACATCTACCAGCAAACCTCAAGCCTGTTAGGCGAGCATTCACCTTTCACGGCCTTTATTCCAAGTCACACGGGTATTTGATGGACATTTTAATCTAAGCCTATACAATTTTGCCAGGAAAGACCCTTTTGTCAATCGTGGGATCTTTAACGTGCACACCCCAATATAGTGTACACGAAGGGACCTCGGTTTTTCGTCTCATCCGAAAGACTATCACTTGAACCCACCACCTAGGTTAGGAAAGGGGGGAGAAAATAGCGGCCTGACCCAGGGTCGAACACGCAACCTCTCGATTCCGAGCGCAAGTGCGTCACCACTCGGCCACGCAGTCCCATGTATTTATGTATTGATCGAATTCTTTTCAGGTACTATGACTTTGTTGTTGTTTTGACGATTTATTGACGGATTGAACACACACATGCAATCAAACATAACTTGATAAGCTTCATATTTGGGTGTTTCAGGTTGACCGAAACTTCAAAGGAACTACAAAACACACGTCATGTACTGACTTTGTTGTTGTTTTGACATTGAACAGCACACACACATGCAATCAAACACATGACGTGTGTTTTGTAGTTCCTTGGAAGTTTCGGTCAACCTTAAACGCCAAAATATGAAGTTTTGTAGGCCTCTGACGTCACATGGCTCAAAGAAGGGAAATCCAATGTCCAATCGATACATAGCGTCTTTATGTTTATTTTCATACTTTGTATTCCTCTATTTGTTTTAGCAACAGCCTTTGTTGCACAGAATGGCACAGAAGGGCGCAAAACTATTACACAAGATATGTTAAAGGCAATGAGAGAATGTGGCCTGACGGCAAAGGAAATGGCAGCATCCCTTGGTGTGAGCATCAACACTGTGAAAAGACGTATAAAGTAAGAAAGTATTCAGGTGCAGTCATTTTACAAGTAGGAAATGTGAAGGCCAACAAAATACCGAGACCATTAGTTATGTCATTGTTTTTATTGCACATCTGCCTTACTTTTTGTGTGGAAAACATTAAATGCCAATGATAGCATGCTTGTATGATTATGAAAGATGCTAAAATGTTCATACCTGTACTTCAGAGACCTTACTGAAGACAACAAACATTTGCATAATTGTAAACAAATTCCTTGGTGAAGTTGTCATGCCTGTTCCAATGATATCAATGCGGTTGACATCCCATAATCCAGTACTTCCCTGCAATAAAATAAAAACACAAAAAAATTATTTTTTATTATTTATAAATTTGTGTCATTGCAGGGATTACAACTTGCAAAAAAAGACCCAAATGTCTGCCATCTCTGACGAGGAGCTTGACCAACAAGTCAAAAACATCACTGATGCAAACAAAATGATTGGAGTGAATGCCCTGTGGGCTCTTCTGAAGGGACGAGGAGTTAATTTGCAGGTATGACCGGCATCCTTGACATACATAAACTAGTCACTGAGTCAGTCTTTAAACCTATCTATCAATACATCTCTGGTGTCAGAAGACAAATTAAGTGTGATAAGATGCCACTATTTAAATAGACGTGCAATGCCAAGGCAATGCAAGTGAAGGACAAATCACCCATCTCTCTCTCTCTTACGCACACACAACTGACGTTGGCATTATACTTGCCTCGTCTAAATATCGGAAATTTTAAAAGACCTAAAGGGATAAGATATATTTACTCTAAGTGTGCCCAAAGTCGTCTGGTCCAGATGCATGCCCTTGGTCTTTGAGCCATGCCTGAGGCAGCTGTCTGTTTAAAATAAATAAAATTGAATTTCAACAACTACACACTTTTTAAGAATTGATTTTGAGTATTATCCGTGCAGGAAAGCTTGCCCCTTGATCAGGCCCTGCACATACACTAATTATGTCAAAAGCCCATTAGTCTTGAAGAGAGAAAGAATTTTTTAGAAAAATATAAAAATTCCTCTTTTTCACACCACTAACCAAAACATTAAAACTTTATGTATCGATTGAACATTGGATTTTCCTTCCCTTCTTTGAGCCATGTGACGTCGGGGGCCCAAAAAACTTCATATTTTGGCGTTTCAGGTTGACCAAAACTTCAAAGAAACTACAAAACACACGTCATGTGTTTGATTGCATGTGTGTGTGCTGTTCAATGTCAAAACAACAACAAAGTCAGTACATGACGTGTGTTTTGTAGTTCCTTTGAAGTTTCGGTCAACCTGAAACACCCAAATATGAAGTTTATCAAGTTATGTTTGATTGCATGTGTGTGTGTGTGTGCTCGTATAATCGTCAAAACAAAAACAAATTCATAGTACCTGAAAGGAATTCGATCGATACATAAATGTTATTTGCGGTTTTTTTACCAAAATATGACATTTTACACAATCGCGGTCTCGGAGAACAATGACTCTCTATCTGTGTAAAATGCCATATTTTGGTCAAAAACGCAAATAACGTATAGTATGCAGTTTGGGGCCCAGACCCTTATCACAGGAAATGTGAATTACATATTCTCAGAAGTTACTGACAAACTGCCTAACGTTTCTTTGGGCTGAATCACTAAAGGTATGTGCAGGCATCATAGATATAGCTGAGTAAAGCTTTTTAAAAATTCCATTGTAATTTACAAAAACAAAAAAAAGTTGTTGCTTCAGCAATGAGGGGACTCTGGCACTGCCCCAAGGAAGCTAGGTCATGCTGTTAAGCTATAATTAATATTTATTTGCAGAGACAACGCGTCCGCCATTCCATGGCTAGAGTTGACCCTGGCGGCGTCGCAATGCGAGCCCTGCATATGCTGCCCCTACGACGACGCCTGTACAGTGTGCCAGGGCCTAACCACCTCTGGCATATTGATGGTTATCACAAACTAGTCCAGTAAGTTTTTAAAATATTATACGTTATTTGCGTGTTTGACCAAAATATGACATTTTACACAGATCGAGACAGTCATTGTTCTCCGAGACCGCGCTAGCGGTCGAGGTGAACAATAACTGTCGAGATCTGTGTAAAATGTCATATTTTGGTCAAACACGCAAATAACATTTATGTATCGATCGAATTCCTTTCAGGTACTTATGACTTTGTTGTTGTTTTGACGATTGAACGAGCACACACACACATGCATGCAATCCACATGTATGCAATCAAACACATAAGCTTCATATTTGGGCGTTTCAGGTTGACCGAAACTTCAAAGGAACTACAAAACACACGTCATGTACTCACTTTGTTGTTGTTTTGACATTGAACAGCACACACACATGCAATCAAACACATGACGTTTTTTTTTTAGTTCCTTTGAAGTTTCGGTCAACCTGAAAAGCCAAATTATAAAGTTTTGTCGGCCTCTGACGTCACATGACTCAAAGAAGGGAAATCCAATCTCCAATCGATACATTATACGTTATTTGCGTGTTTGACCAAAATATGACATTTTACACAGATCTCGACAGTCATTGTTCACCTCGACCATTTATGTATTGATCGAATTCATTTCAGGTACTTATGACTTTGTTGTTGTTTTGACGATTGAACGAGCACACACACACATGCATGCAATCCACATACATGTATGCAATCAAACACATAAGCTTCATATTTGGGCGTTTCAGGTTGACCGAAACTTCAAAGGAACTACAAAACACACGTCATGTACTCACTTTGTTGTTGTTTTGACATTGAACAGCACACACACATGCAATCAAACACATGACGTTGTTTTTTTGAGTTCCTTTGAAGTTTCGGTCAACCTGAAAAGCCAAATTATAAAGTTTTGTCGGCCTCTGACGTCACATGACTCAAAGAAGGGAAATCCAATCTCCAATCGATACATATACATTTCTTGGGTCATCCTTATGTATTAAAATTCTGATATACATCGTGGAAATCAGGGGTTGTGATGTAGAGGTTACATGCCGAGTCTTGGTGATTATTAAAAATAATGGTAGAAGTTAGCGGATCCTTTCTTCATTTATTCAAAGAAAAGAGGAGTTTTTGTGATAAAGTTTGCTGGAATCCTAATCACTCGACCAGTTTACCTTCGCAGGCGAGTGATTAATACGCGGTTGTATGGTTCCGTGAACATCATTCAATTCTGTTAACACTTCATGTCAGTTTCCCTGTTTTGGGACTGACATCAAGTACACAGTGATGTTGTTATCCTGCTGTGGCGGTAAAGGCAGATAGTGTGTGTTCTGTTCATGTTTTGGTATCGCTCAGGAAATGTTCTTTCTTTGAATGGGACCAGCAGACGAACTTTTGCACCCGTGTTCGTTAAAAACTGTATGAAGTTCAGTTTACGGGGGCAAAATAATGTATGAAACCGTTGTTTTTTAAATTGATGAGATGTGTGCACTTGGTTGCGTGTGATCTGTTTATAAAATGAAATATTGTCGAAAACTAACTGTTGGATTGCAGTCTTTTGTCCAAGCAACTCAGTTCAGAAAATTTTGAAGGAAACTAACTAGCTTTTATCTGAAGTTACTGAATGAATTTTCAACCATGATAGTCTTTGTAATTGATGAAGGTTATTTTTTTTTTGCAGTTGGAAAATAATCATACATGGAGGCATCGATGGCTACAGTCGGTGCATCACCTTTCTCTCCGCATCAGACAACAACAGGGCCGCCACAGTCCACGACCTCTTTGTTCAGTCAACGAAAAAATTTGGCATCCCATCCAGAGTGAGGACTGACAGAGGCGTGGAAAACGTGGATGTGGCGGCCCTGATGCTACATCACCGGGGCGAGGGGAGGGGCAGCATCATCCAGGGAACCAGTGTGCACAACCAGAGGATCGAAAGATCATGGGTTGATCTGTGGAAAGATGTCATAAACGTGTATTATTGCCTTTTTTACTCCATGGGAAAGACAGTGGAAGAGGGTGGCATGGGGATTTTTGATATCCACAATGAAACACACATGTGGGCTCTCCATTACATTTTTTTGCCAAGAATTAACCGCTCCCTTGACGAATTTACAGAGCAGCGAAACAACCAAGGTCTCAGAACGGAGAGGGGCAAGAGCCCGAAACGCATTTTTATGTTAGGCATGTTAAACATGTACCATGAAGACCATGCAGCAGTACAGGACTTTTGGGAGGGGAGGGAACTTGTCCCTCCTGCACACCTGCCTGTGCAACGTCACAGGGCGGACCCTGTCTCCCATTTCACGCATGAACAACTGCAAATTATACAATCAGTAGACCCGCTCAGCGGTCCTCAAACAGCAGAGGCAGGAAAAGATCTTTACCTGCAACTTTTGTCGTTGTTGTAGGTATTTATTCAAAATTGTCATCTAGTTGAAGTTCGAAGTCCTGTACTGCCGCAAAATCTTCATGGCACGTTTAACTTTACGTGACATGGTAACGTTATGAACAGCATATTCACACTCTTTTATCCAGTATGTTCCTGATAAGGGACGATTTTTCTGAAACTTGTATTTTCTGAATTGTGATATACATTTGTCCCAACATGAAAGGTAAATGTATCTGAGCCTACATGTACCAAAAGGTGATCCTTTAAATGGGACATGAACATGCAAAATGAGCTTTGCAAATTTAATATTGTCACTTATAATGTTGCAAATGTGCGATTCCATTTTTGACATTTAAAAGATAACTCGTATCACACTTTTTTGATAATGCCAGAATAAATCTTGATGTCTCGACATGTATTTCTCTCTCTCTCGACTGTAGGCTACACAGAGATAAGAACAGCCTCGCTTTCATCTAGATCCTGCCTAAAAACAATGTTCAGACCTCATGTTCAGACTCGGGGTAATGATTCCGAAAGGACTACTTTTTAGCGGTCAAGTTCAGTCGTCCGCATACTCGAAAGTGAAAAAAAGATGAAACGTTTTGCTACAGTATCGGAGGATGAACTGTCGAAGAAGAAAAAGAATCTCGTGCCAACCACTACGCAGAAGACCATCCGAGTTGTACAGAAGAAGTTCTGAAACACGTCACGTTCCAAATCAAAAGAAGACATTCTTTCTCTTCGGTCACTATTCTTGGTTTACGGTACCATTCGGCGGCTTTGCTACGAGTATGCCATAGTCTTGGTTGGCCGAGACCTTGAGGTGGAATGCGAGTGATTAGGTTTGTTGATTTTGCTCGGAGAAGTGGTCCGTGTTCAAGCAAGTTTCTTTCTTCTTTGAAAACAAAAACCCTAAGACCAGTGAATGTCGAGATATATATGTTAATTGGATCTGCGATCCAAACATGCCTTTTGGTCAATCTCGATGGCAGTTTATTCCACTCGCCCTACGGGCTTGTGGAATAAACTTCCACCTCGATTGACCAAAAGCCATCTTTGGATCACAGATCCAATTAACGTATAATGTGTGTCAACCACAACACAGGAAACAGTACTAACTACTATGCTTAAATGTTTGCTCATAAAGTGTTAAAAGGCTAAAAATCACATCTTTTTACATATTACATAAATGCATTGTAAGCTGAGCATATATTACAATAAAATTAATTTTGTCCATTTAGAACGTATAACCAATCGACTGTTGACTCTGGATCAGTTTCCTGTCTGTTTAAGATTTGATCAACTGTTAGTCAGTAAAAACACACATTTGAAAAAACTTGATAATTACACATTAACATGCTTCCATTTTAAACTTCGAGGTCTTCATCGGGGATTGACGCCCGACAAAAGCTAATTGAAGCCCGACAGTTGGGGAGGAAGTAGCTATATGGGAGATAACTCCCAGGGGCCAGCTCATTACCATATGCTAATTGCAGCTTTTTTGGGTGATGGGTTGCTTCCCTTTAAATTTTTATGGGTAGCGCGTTTTCAGTACCTAGCAATCCAGACTGTGTCATTGTTTCATGTGATTCTGAGTAAGAATATGTAATTTAATTCCTGGTAAAAGCTATTTATGCAGTTGTACCTACTTCAGTACCTGTGTTTTGACTATGTTCTGCATGCCACCACTTTCTTAACGGTCAATCACTGCTCAGTTTGTGTGACTCACGTTCGTTGCATTTTAGATTCAGAGGTACACAATAACCTGCTCTTGCAAGTCACATTGAAATAAACTGAAAATAAAGGAAAGTCGATTACATGGGTTTACGATGGCTCATGGGTTTAATTAATTGTTAACTAATTGTCTCCCAGGTACGAATATGGCCATGGTTTTTTCCTTGTACTTTGTGGATTTTTCCCTTTGCAGTGGTCATTGACTTACTGTGATAGATAAATAAGTTGTGTGGGTTCAAGTAATATGTGACATCTTGAATCGACATCTTCCAAGGTGTCAAAACACACAATTTTCCTACTGAATTTGGTGTAAAGTTATGAACATGCATTTTTTCAAAAATAGTTAAGGAAGTATCAAAGAAATAATCACAAAGTGCATGTTTACAATTATGGTTTTATAGAAATAAACTTTCTGGCACATTTTCATTTTGATTAACATTGACAAAGTTGTATGCTAACGTTGTTCATAACTTTCCCCACAAAATGAGTGTTTGATGCATGTGGGTCCTAAAGTAAAGGACTGTATTGTCACTTAAGAATCAAAAAGGGAATCAAAGGTCAATAAGTCCTACACATGAACATTCGTTACTAATCTGGAGGAAATTGTTCTGCAGATTGTGTTTACTGGCACAGTTCATAACTTTACGCCAAAGGTCTGCTGTGTAACTTGTGTTAAGTTATGAACAACAACCTAACTCTTTTTGTTATCACTATGTTCATATATTCAGAAATAAACAAATGGCTTAGGATACTGTAGTTTGCCTCGTGTGGTCGAGGAGAATAAGCACATTTAATGTTTGTGATAGAAATGTATGGTCATAACCTTACATAGCAATCTGACTTACTGTTAGAACTTGCTGTAAAGTTATGAACTGTCAAGCTACATTTCTTAGCATTGGCTTTTCTTTATTCCTTTTTGTCTTACCATGTATTTCTTATGCCCTACTTACCCATTTTGTTGATATTTTGTTTTTAAAATGGCAGGCTGGTCTTTGACTGCGTTTGTCTTTGTCGTGTAATGTTATGAACATGCACCATATCGATGCCAACGTTTCTGTCTGTACTGTGTAATTCACAATATTTTTACTCTGTAAACCTAATTAGCTTGTATCTGAAGTAACTGAATGAATTTTCAACCAGAGAGTCTTTGTTCAGATTTTTCAGCAAGATTGTTGTAAAGTTATGAACTCCCATGTTTTTTTTAGAATGATAGCTGAGCACTTAAAGTTACAAAATATTCAATTGGATTATTTTTATCTGTATTGAGTGCATGTCTTCTGGATGTGTAATGTATCCAAGTTCTGCACCATTTGGCTGCTAGTAGCAAAATATAACTATGTCACGGTGTAAAGTTACGAACAAAAAAAAAATGGTCATAAATTATTTTTTGGCCTGTGTGTAATTTTTTAACTTGATTTTTGACTAGTTGTTGACAACATGATTATTTCTGTCAGTTATTTAATATTTCAGTTAACTCACTATCTGATGTCCGGCTTTTGTCAGTTTTTCATGTTTTAGTGCTTAAAAATTCACAATGTTGGTTACATCAGACTATAATGATACTTTTGTACCTATATTTGCATGTGGTACCCATCAGAATTATCTTACTTACATTTGTGGTTTGCTTTTACATATAATACTACATGGCTTGCTGTGTCAGAGACTATAGAGTATACAGAGACGCTTCATCCTTCTTTGCGCTGAGGTGCGAAAGTGAGACCGGCCAGCCAGCGTGCGGGAAAAGAGCCACTCCCTGCCGCACAAGGAAGTTCGCGTATAGCGGCTGCTGTCGGCTGTGTTTATATCACGTTTATATTAACATATTGTCTGTTCTGTCCGGCTGACAGTGCTGCAAAAAGTAACTGAACGAAAAAATGTTTGTTTGTGAACATCCTTTTTAAATGACCATAAAAACACCGCAGAAAATGGTGTAGATTAAAATTAAATCAAATTTACTTAGGCGGCAATACCCGCTGCATCGCTGTAGTTATGCAAACATGATTCAAGTCAGTGTTTTTTCATGAACTAACCGTCGTTATTTTTGTGTGTTTTAGTCAAATACAAATACATACTGTATACATGGTCACTTAAGCCTGAGAAAATATGTCAGGAATAAATCGTTAACGAAATAGTTCCCGGTCAAATCGGTAACTAAGGCATTTAGTCAACTTGGCGTCGTCCCAGCACCTCTAAAGTGAAATGGGTAGTCAATTGCACGGTGCTAAGAAATGATCATGTAAGGAAAACTGTAAAATACAGCAACTTAAACAACATTATTGTGACCTAGCTGACTTTAATTAAAGAATCTTGATCGATCGATGATTGTCTTATTTCTTATCGGTTGCTTCTTTCTTGTTCAGAAAGCTCTCTCTCTCTCTCTCTCTCTCTTTTTTTCCTAGTCATAGTTATAGTAAAATAGTTTAGTCCCTCTTTAGGGCGAGGGCCAGATGCAAAAAAGCATATCTATGCTTATTCTTGTCACCCTCGAAAAATAAAGATTTGTCATTGTCATTGTCATTGTCTCTCTCTCTCTCTCTCTCTCTCACTCTCTCTCTCTCTCTCACACTCTCTCTCTCTCTCTCTCCCTCTCTCTCTCTCTCTCTCTCTCTCTCCCTCTCTCTCTCTCTCTGAGTCAGTTACACACACACGCACACACACTCACGCACGCACGCACGCACACACACACACACACACACGCACACACACACACACACACACACACACACACACACACACACACACACACATGAATTGAGATGAATTAACGAGGTACGGACCGACTGGATGACACTTTGAACAGCATCGTCACAAGTATTCTAGTTTGAGAAGTTTTCGACTTTTGCGCTTGGACGAAGAATAGAATCAATTGTTCAGTTGTCCTCCAAAACAAAATTAAGCCTGATGTTAATAAAACAACTGCGCAATCACATTGTTGAGCTTGTGTACAGTGTGTGTTTTCTCTGTTCTGGTGGAATACACGCAGTTCGACGCTACACTTTTTACTGATTTTCCGACATTTAACGAGAGAAAAAAAACCAAAAAAACAATCCTCACTTGCTCTCTTCCTCAGGAAATTTGAACATCCTGAAGCCTTTGGCATGTGAGTTTGAGCAATTGATGGCCAAAGACCATGCCCCGCTGTGTTTTCTTTTTGGTGCGGCCATGGTTGTGCTGCACGATATCGCTACTGCTGTGGAAAGGGAAAGTGGGTTTTTACATGTTTCCGCGTGGTGGCGCCACAGGGCTTCCTGTTTCAATTTTCAGCGCCGAATGAAGCGTCTCTGTATACTCTATAGTCTCTGGCTGTGTCGTACCAGTTTTACACGAGTTATCTTTTTAAATATTAAACTGCGAGCGAAAGCAAGCTGTTCACTATTTGAAAAAGCAACGAGTGTAAATCTGGTATGATGCAGCAAGCCAAGTAGTATTCTGTTTTTATCCTACATACGTGAGAGAGACACCCGTGAGATAAAAATCGTTCAAATCACACGTGTGTATATCATGTAAATGAGGTCATGTCAAGCAAGTCTGGCAGGGACCTGTTTTTCCATTGCTTATAATGCCAAAGTCACCGAGACAAACGTCATTATAGAAACACAAATTGCGCTCGCTAATTACCCTCGATGAATCTTTAGAACTAACACGTCACACCACACTTTCAGAGAGACGTTTCTTTGCTTTGACGTAATAGATTGCACGAGGCTTTAGAAGAGATCAAGGTTCAAAAACAAGCTCGCAGTTCAATATTTTTTTTAAAAAAACAACTCGTGTAAATCTGGTACGACACAGCCAGCCATGTAGTATTCTCTATATCCTACATACTGTAGGCCTACTTACGTGTATTTTACTCAAAACGTCCCGCAGTCGAGGCAGCTAACTTGAAGACGCTTGTTTTTGTGTGTGTGTGTGTGGTAACCTTTGTACAGCGGGATCACCTTAATTTGTCATGTAAATTATAAATTTTTATCCACTCTGTAATTCATACAGAGCAATCACTTGGTCTTAAACGACAAACGTGCACAAGACAAAAACTTTCATACTCAGGTCCAGCGCGAGCGTTTTTTTTTATTGTTCATGCTGTGTCATCTGTTTTCTCTGAATCAGCACTTAAGTGTGTGACATGGTGTAAGTGTTATGAACAGCACATGCGCAATCTTTTGTGCACTATGTGCCCAATTTCTCTCAAACTTGTATAGTTTGAATTGTTATTTGTCTCATTGAGCTATGCCCTATGCAAGTTATATATATCGTTCATAAACCATTTGAGACAGACTGGGGCTTTGAATATGTCAGTCTCCATTGCAGCAATGAATGACACAAGGAATTACCTTGGTCAAGTTGATGTCTATTTTTAGCTTCCATAATTTGTTTCAGCTGTATAAGACAAGTGTCTGAATGTACATTCCTGGTAAAAGCAGATTTAATTTCTGTATTGTCCATTTATTAATTTTGAATTCAGATTTTTGTGTGGCAACTGTGTCCGTCTCTAGTGCAGTAGCGTGTGACAGTAAGAGAAATTATCTTGGTGTCTGTTAGGTTCCATGTTTTAGTTGTGTGAAATAAGTGTCTGGGTGTACATGCCTAGTTAAAGCATTTTAATTCTGTATTGTCCGTTTCTTGCTTATTTTCCCATTTTTGTGTGGTAACTGTCCGTTGCAGTAATGAATGACAAGAGAAATGAGCTGGGTGTCCATTTTCAGCTTCCATAATTTGTTTCAGCTGTATGACAGTGTCTGTGGTATTTTTTCTTTCAGTATTTTCTATTTATTGCTTTTGAATTTACATTTTCGGGGTAGTCACAGTGTCAATCTCTGATGCTGTTATCTTACAAAAGTGTTATTCAAATACAGTAATGTATTACACAGGAAATAAGCTTAGAATTGTTGTTCTGTTTATAGTTGATAAAGTAAGTAAGTGTCTGAGTGAAAGTTGCATTTTAAAGCACTACTCAATTCTGTATTGTTATTTTCTGAAGGCCCACGTGTGTGTGTGTGTGTGTGGTAACCTTTGTAAAGCGGGATCACCTTAATTTGTCATGTAAAGTATACATTTTTATCCACTCTGGCGCTTTATTAAACAAAGTGCCCATTTCAATCACAACTCTGGTCTGGTCTTAGTGTGTTGCATAAAAGATTTTATGTGAGCTTGTGAAATGAACAATTTTGAATTAATGATTTACTTTTATCAAGCTTGATACATAAGTACTACGGCTGCCATACAAGTAAAAACACCACACAGTATATGTTTGTGTAATACATTTCATAGAATCATACCCTGCTCCATGTAAAAAGGGACACATCAATTTACAAAAAAAGTAATCCACGTAAAAAAGCAATGCCTCAAAGTCCAATAAAAAAATAAACAGTTACTTCCCAGTAAAGGAAATATATCTTTTCATAATTATCAACTGCCTCACCCTCTCTCTTCTTGTAGTTTTTTGTTTAATTGCTCTATCCAAACACACATACACCAAAACCCTCTTCTCGATTCCCTTTAAAAGTTTAAACATTTATTGAAATCTTAGATAGATACTAAGATAGGCCAAGTGTAAAAAGTGGAGTTTCAGATAGTGCACATATATTCAAAGTCACGTATACATTTCTACAAGGCAAAAGTTGGTCGCTAAATATACCTTTACTGCAACTTTGTTTCAGGAATGTTTGATGAATGTAATTGTCACACACTTAGTGCAGCCCCCATTGCAACACTAAACAAGTCGCGTAAGGTGTAAATACAACATTTAGTCAAGTAGCCGTCGAACTCACAGAATGAAACGGAACGCAATGCAACGCAGCAAGACCGTATACTCGTAGCATCGTCAGTCCACCGCGCACGGCAAAGGCAGTGAAATTGACAAGAAGAGCGGGGTAGTAGTAGTGCTGAGAAGGACAGCACGGTTTTCTGTACCTCTCTTCGTTTTAACTTTCTGAGCGTGTTTTTAATCCAAACATATCATATCTATATGTTTTTGGATTCAGGAACCGACAAGGAATAAGATGAAATTGTTTTTAAATCGATTTGGGAAATTTAATTTTGATAATAATTTTTATATATTTAATTTTCAGAGCTTGTTTTTAATCCAAATATAACATATTTATATGTTTTTGGAATCAGGAAATGATGAAGAATAAGATGAACGTAGTATTGTATCGTTTTATAATTTTTTTATTTTAATTATAATTTTCAGATTTTTAATGACCAAAGTCATTAATTAATTTATAAGCCACCAAGCTGAAATGCAATACCGAAGTCCGGGCTTCGTCGAAGATTACTTGAAAAAATTTCAATCAATTTGATTGAAAAATGAGGGTGTGACAGTGCCGACCTCAACTTTTACAAAAAGCCGGATATGACGTCATCAGACATTTATAAAACAAGAAGAGCAAACGCTCGATCGAGTCACTTTCGCAGTTCTGAATATTATATGAGGCATCAGACGGACAGGAAGAAATTGCTATTCACAACACAATGAGTCACGTTCACATAAAATTTGAGCCCGGTCACTTTTATAGTTTCCGAGAAAAGCCCAACGTTAAGTTGTGTGTTGCCGAACAGAAAAGGCTAGTTATCTCCCTTGTTTTTCTGATAACGTTCGTAAAAGGCTACAGATGTAAATACTTTGATGTAAAGAATAATCCTACAAAGTTTCAATCACATCCGATGAACTTTGTCAAAGATATAAAATGTCTAATTTTTCCTTTGACGCTGACCTGTGACCTTGAAAAAGGTCAAAGGTCAACGAAACCATCGTTAAAGTGTAGAGGTCATTGGAGGTCACGACTAAACAAAATATGAGCCCGATCGCTTTGATAGTTTCCGAGAAAAGTCCAACGTTAAGGTGGTGTCTACGGACGGCCGGCCGGACAGACTAACACTGACCGATTACATAGTCACTTTTTCTCAAGTGACTCAAAAACTGAAAAAAACGTATGGGGATATCAATCCCAGGAACTCTCATGTAAAAATTTCATAAAGATCGGTCCAGTAGTTTGGTCTGAATCGCTCTACACGCACGCACACATACACCACGACCCTCGTTTTGATTCCCCCTCTATGTTAAAACATTTAGTCACAACTTGACTAAATGTAAAAAACACATCTTCCTTTAAAAAAACGAAAAGACAAAAAAAGAACTCATTAAACGCCCTTATTCACATTGTTCTACTTTTACATACAAAGCACAATTTGTTTAATTTAGATCAAAATGTAATTGTAACACACTTTGGGCAGCCCCCATTGCAACACCACCACCCCCCCCCCCCCCCCCCCCCTCTGCCTTTCACCAAAAAACCCAGAACAGAACTCCCTCTGAATTAAATGCAGTTAATCCCATTGTTATAACTTATAGTTTTACATAAGTTGGAAAACACAATTTGTTCAATTTAGATCAATCTCAATGATGATCAACAAAATCACTAGCCTATCTTCCCACAATGAGCATAACCTACTCAACAATGTTATTCAAAATAAGCATCACAGCCTAAAACATACTGTGAAGTGAACCCAGAATTGTGCTATTCATATTTCAGTATGTATGATACAACCTCTTCTTTGCCACTATTGTAGTAAATAAACTGTGAGACTTGTCTCCATTTCCTTAAAAAAATAAAATCATAAAGTCCATAGCTTACAATACAACCACTATCAATCCTTAACACAAAATAAAATACCAGCAATATATTATTTAATCACAATCATTCACTGTATCTGCACTTGCTTCCAATCAGTGCCGTTATGACATAATGGAACAACATGATGCTTCATTTTAAGTCAACTTACAATCCAACAATAAAACACCGACATACATACATCCAACGTCCATTCTAATCTGAAAATACACTCAAACACTTAAACTAACAAATCATACAAACAGTTCAGTGCTTACCTGATTTAGGATCAAAACAATTCCCAAATACAAAACAGCCCAAAGCTATGCAGCACTTTTAAATTTACAATGGAGGATAAAAGGGGCAATAAAAAACTTGGACTAGCACCATAAAAGTGTGATCAACTCATAACGATAAAATCCATCAAACAACTCTTACAATAGGTAACAAAACCTAAAAATATCATATTTACTCTAAACCCAATTTTTATTTATGCCATTAATCCAACTGATTTAAACTTAATTAACTTTACAATATTTCAAATCTGATAATCTATCCACCATTTCAATTACCCCAAACAATTATTTTGTTATTTCAAATGCTAAAGTTACTGCCCTTACACACAATTACTACCCTTGCACATAGACCTAGATTAGATAGGTCCCTGCCTTGCATAATAGTCAATACTGTCATTCATTAATGTGACACACAACATTTTGAATACAATTACGAAATTGACTGATCACAAGTCTTGATTTTCATTGATTATCCCACTTTAGCATGATGGGGAATATTTGTCTTGTCATAAATGTTATGGTGGCTACAATGATCAATTACTTATTCTTGACTAACACATGATGTAGGCCTAAACATTTTTCTTGCTGAGAAATATTCTGTCAAGAACACACATTCACACGTGTAAACACACACACACAAGCACACCACTCTACAATAATTTTAATTAAAAAAAATAATTCCATAGTATAGTATGAAATCCTAATTATGATACACAAGGTAAAAGTTATTTTTTAAACATACTTTAGCCGCAGCTTTGTTTGAGGAATGTGTGATGGATTCCAACATTGCCACTCACAATGCCACCCCCCCCCCCCCCCCACACACACACACTGACCAAAGTACCCACACCTAAAAACACAATTTAGAAACATATTATAATGCACAAACATAATGTCTGTATTAAGGATGCTAAGAGCGACAATGATCAATTACTTACTCACTCTTAACTTACATTATGATCTGAATATTTTCTCTCAAAAATGTTCAGCTATGAACACACATTAACAAACACACACAACAAGGCCAAACACACTACATAAATAAAAATGATACTATAGAAATTGTAACATTATTTATTTTTATTTGACTATGCTTATAATAGTATTACGATAATTTATATATTCAAAATACGAACTCTCAATGACAGTTCAACAAATAAAATATTCCGCTAAGAAGCTTTAAATGGATAAACGGTAAATCGCTGAATTCGCAAATGGTCACATTTTGGTCATTCAAACTAGTCATTTCCGTTTACGCTCCACGCCATCATTGTTCACAGCGAATTCAGCTGCGCAGTAAGGCAAGTGAAATGTGAAACTGTGGAAATTAGGGTTGAGAAAGATTGGTGGTTGGAGTTGCTGAATAGATAACGGAACCATTATTTAGCCCATTTATATTTCATGAATACTTTCTAAAATAGGTTGCTGGGAATTCTGGAAGTGTAGGGCCTAATTTATTGTGGGCAACGCTTTTCAAGGGGGACAGGTTAAGCAATTTTGATTTTCCAAAGTTTCAAATACTGTGATTGGATCAGGCGAATAGCAGTAGTACAAAGTGGACGTGTCACACAATTTTCCGGTTGGTGCAGAGCCATTTAATTACTTCTGTCTGCTGTGTTTTAGAATATGCTTGCCACAGAGACCAACAGCTATGCTGCTTAGAAGCAAGAGGACAAGAGGCAGTAGCTGTCTTCATGAGCAGGAACCATTTCAAAAATGTTGGAGGATTTTACCATCCATATAATTACAAACAGTAAGTACACATTGATTTTTTGGTAATCTTGAACTTTAGCGTGTTATATTCATGAATACATAGCTCAGAATCCAGTGACATTCTTTACTTATTTTTGTTACAAGTCTATGTAAGCAAGCCAAAGAACATTTGTCGTGAAATTAATTTACGGATTGAGCTTCAAACTTAAGCATAATTAATTAATTTGGTTGTTCAATCGACGAAAATGCACCGAAAATGGCGGACGTTGTCAACCATGGGACATCATGTACACGAAAGAGTTGTCTCCCTTGTCCGATAATACGGATAAATCCTTCTTTGACCCATGTAAACAAAATGCATTCGTACAGTTCATCAGAGTTCATTCCGTAACTTCAAAGGGATCTAAAATGACTTGTTATGATTACAAGTGCAGGTTCTACAAATTTGGAGACTCAGGCCATTTTTTTTTTTTTCAAAATAGGCATATATAATTACCAGCTATTGTGTTTTCAGCGTAGCAATAGGGCCCGATATTTAGACGAGACAAGTATAATGTCTGATTGCAGACGACGGTTCCCTTTCCGCATGAAGCCACGGAAATAACCGAACATTGAAAAACCCACGGACATGTATTACGGAGAAAACTCGAGATAACCGGATGTTTAGCATTACGTCAATATGCTAGGAATCATATGACGTCATGACGTATCATGCTTGCCTACGTATATTGTATGTTCGAAAGTCTGACTTCTGTTGGGAATTCGCGTGGTGAAGACTGCGGTAAATCTGTAGATGATAACAGATAAGAGAACAAGGATTGTCTCAGAAGAAACGATTTTCGTTTTCACACGTTTTTGTTGTTCATTTTTTCACCCTGTCCTTTACCACCAAAAAAAATTAAAAAAATTTGAGTTTGGAAAAAAAAAGTTTAGGGTCGGCGCCGAAATTTAGGGTCGGTCGGGTGACCAGAAACAGACAATTTTTTTTTGTTGGCCTTATTTAAAATCTTCTGAGTAAAAGTGGGCAGTGTGTCAGTCTTTAGACATTGTCACAAAATGATTGTCATTTCTTTTGGCGGACTATTGTTTTACAACAAAATAAATAAATACATAAATAAATAGGTACAATTAAGAAATATCATTAATAAAAATTTGCCTTACTATTGTTTGTACAATCTTAGTTGAGGGATTGCATTTACCGGTAATTTCTGGTATTTTACCAATTGAGATTCGCCAATACCGATAATAAAATGGGTGCTTGGTCAGACCTATCTGCAGGGATGTCGTTAGGCGTCGGACATCGGACATTTATTGATGAAAATCCCCAAATGTCCGATTCACATTGCCGCATGTCGGTCAGATGTCCTATCGTTTTAGCCTGAGCGTGGTCATTGTCCGATATGCACTCCATTCTTTCGGACAGCGCGATATTCGTGAATTTTCATTTCAAGATACAAATCTTATAAAAGACTTAACACTCTCGTGTTCAGCTGGGAGTTGCCAGTACCGCGCCAGTGCAGATCTTTTCTTTTGTCGGGAATTCCCGAACCGTTTGCGGTATGCGCCGTTTGAGTATAACCGCGCCCAGATCAGTGCATGCTACAGGAGTACGGGAGACAACTCCAACTGACTAAATTTGTCGTCTGCTTTTGTCGCACACCAACAAAAAGGTCTGGTGTACAGCCACCCGCCTGTAGGGTGGGACAAGTACTGTCCTTCGCTCCCCACTCGGCGGGCGCTAAGGTACACCATATGGAGGCGAAAGTTGAGGTATGGTGAGGTTAGGGCGACGTCTCAACACAATCCCCCATCCTCCTGGGGTAGGGGTGGAGTGGGGAAAGTGGGATAGGGAAGTGTGTACCAACCTGTACACACTGGGAGTTGGGGGATGGACCGGTTGAGAACCTTTTTGAACGCGGCACTGTATTTATAGCCCGTCCGTTCTGTTAGGCTGGGGATGGTGAACGGGAGCAGGAGACATCTAACCCTAATGAAAGGGTTTGCCTTCCAACCTGGTTCATATTCATTATAAGTAGCCTATTCATTGTCTAAAATGTGTACCTGATGTTACGGTAATCTTGAACTTTAGCGTGTTAAATTCATAGCTCAGAATCCAGTGACATTCTTTACTTATTTTTGATACAAGTCCATGAAAGCAAGCCAAAGAACATTTGTCGTGAAATTAATTGAAGGATTAAGCTCAAAACCTAAGCATAATTAATTAATGTGGTTGTTTAATCGACGAAAATGGCGTACGTTGTCAACCATGGGACATCATTTACACGAAACAGTTGTCTCCCTTGTCCGCTCATACGTTTTTTTGTATTATTTATTATTCTCTTTATTTATATAGCGCCTTATCCGAAGTTCAAAGCGCTTTGAATAATTCCTTCTTTGACCAGCTGCCAACCCTCCCGAATTTTTCGGGAATCTCCCGATTTTTTTAAATCCGTCACGAAATCCCAAAATGTGTTCGATTTTCCCGAAAATGGAAATTTTTAAAATACTTTGTGTAAGCAGCCTCTGTTTGGGGAAAAAAAACGGTGAAAAGACGCTCTGGTTAACCGAGACCAGCCACGTTGGTGTGCGCATGTGCGGAAAATAAGTTCGATCTTTCCGGTTTTGCCTTCCAACATGCCGCAAAAAACAACACCAAAAGACAAAAAAACAAAGGCTAAAGTGAGGTTTTTACCACAGTACAAGGCGAACTATGACTTTATCGACAAGTCAGATAAGGGGGAACACTACGCATTCTGTAAACCTTGTCGATGTGACATCAAGTTGATCAACATCGGACATGGTGGGAAAAAGGACATCAGGGCTCAGAAACACTCAATGCCCTGATGGTTGCCAAATGAAACATGGCAGGGGCATGCTATGAGCAAACCGTTTCTGTGAAAATTCTGAAGAATGCAAAGTCGGCCACACCCGAGTCTCTAAAGGACCAGGAGCCCGGCACATCAGCCTCCAAGTGACCTCCCCTATCTGCATTGTAACTTTCAAGAAATGCAGCACCTGAGCAAGTATCTTAAAATCTTATTTCTTTTTTTTTTTCATGGAATTATTAGTTATAACATGACTGTGTTATTTCATTTGTTAAATGAATGTCAATTTTGATCATAATATACCAGAAAAAAAAAATTTTGGCACCTTCATTTACACAAAATCTTCAGCTTAGGGGCTTTGCCCCTGGACCCTAACCCACAGGAATTTCCTTGTCAGAAAGTAGGCAGCTATCATGTAAACAAAATGCATTCGTACAATTCATCGGAGTTCGTTTCGTAACTTCAAAGGGATCTAAAATGACTTGTTAATATGATTACAAGTGCAGGTTCTGCAAATTTGGAGACTTAAGGGCAGACCGGGTAGGCAAAATGAGTTATTTTTGGTCTCATACACCTTTTTGGGGTTGTTGCATTTTTCACACCTTTGAACATCCTGGAATGCATTCAATAATCTGCTTTTGTCATTTTAGACATGTATTCATGTAAATAAAACCATTTTCAAACCGATGTTTTGTTGTTTTTGTCTGTGTTTTATCAAAAAAATCGAAAAAATGGTCAACTTTGGATACTCCGTGCTGGTAAATGTGCCCACATGACATGACCCTTCGCTGTTCAAACTGTGTGGAAATTTCCGTTCTTCAAGATGACGTCATCACCGTTGGGGAATTTCCGTTGACATAGGCACAAAGAGAGAGAATCCGTTCCAACCGAAACCCCGGAATTAATATATGCAAATATATGTAGGTCAAAGGCATTTGGCGCAAGCGCAGTAGACAACTTATCAGTCCCCCGGTGTCAACAAATCCATGACGTTTTCACCGATTCAGCAGCATTTTTCAAAGTTTTGAGCTGCGGAGAACAACCCTAACATTGGAAATGTTCGGCAAAGTGGCAAGAAATATCAGAGAAAGATGAACCAGCAGCAGCGAACAGTAGAAGGAAGTAACAACACTCCGAAATGAACCAACATGATCGTATTTGAGCAGACGACATTCTAAGATTCTTGACTCGACGAGGTGGGTTTTGCTTCTTTCTCTTTTCGATCTTGTTTGTTTGACAACGTGATTTATTGCACATCGTTATGTTGTTGTTGTTGTAAGAATGTGTTAGGGTTTGCAGGTAAATGATAAACAGTTTGTGTCTGAAGTATTTTGCGGGTTTCTTGATCCAATTTACTGACCATGCCGCCGCCGCACACCCCCCCCCCCCCCTCCCTCCCTCGATCATCTCTGTGATATCGTCTTCACAACCCCTATTTTATTGTTCTTCGCTGGCCAGTCCTTGAGAGCTTACTATGGTGTAACATGTCATCAGTATTCTTTGTCTGGGGTCAAACTGAGAAGCAGCATCTGAGCGATGTACGACTGACACAGTTTCTGTTTCTGGTCATTGACCGTAGGAAAATAAGTACCCTACTAGAGAGCGTTCTCTAATTCTAAAGGATTGGTTTACACCAGCATGGCTGACCAACCTATCATTGACAGCAATATTGTTGTCAAATCTTTTCCATTAACTAAGAAATAAAAAAAATAGATCCAATTTACTTCACCAAAGAAAAAAAAAGAGTTAAACTAAAGGACTGGGGATGCAACTCATGAATCAAAAGCATAAAGATCACCTGCAAACAGTGCTAGGTTTAGGAAATCTGAAAATGTATACACACACACAGAACACACACACAAAACAGACAACAGACAAGAAACAAGCAAATACATAGCAAGTGTGATGAAATAAATTAATTTTAAAAGAAAAATATGAAAAGAAAGAAAGAAAGAAAGAAAATAATTCAGCTAGTTTCAGTATTAGTTCCTGTGTGTATGTGATTGTGTGGTTACTCAAATCCCATAGTAAACTTGACATGTACATTTTGTGATAGGGGCCAATTAATGAATGTCTTTTGTGTGTGTGTGTGTGTGTGTGTGTGTTCGTCAACCGACATATGTGGGTACGAGCCGCTGAGGTGGTTGTAAGAAAACCCGCCTGGTTCAGTGGTTGGGGGCTGATTGGGATTTCTGATTTACCAGCCTAGCCAAAAAGTTGAGGTACACCCCATGTAACATGGTCATTTGCAAAATAAAGTACAAGCACTTGTTGACGTTTATATTGAGTCTTAAAATTTGCAGCTTATTACAAACAAAAACCATGGACAGTTGTATCAAATATTAAATCAGTGTTTGTGTATTTATTAGGTTGGAGCAAGGGGAGAGCCAGTCCTCCTGTGGTGGCAGCGAGGAGAAAGATTGACCTGATGGAAAAGTTTGCTAAACCGGAACTACCCTCTTCCACAGCAGAAACATCAGCTTTGCCATCTTCTGACCAACCATAAGAAGATACAGATACTTTGCCATCTTCTGACCCATCACAAGCAGATATGGATACTGGTACTGTGCAACGTCACTCCGCTGACATGTGTTGGGCTTTTGTCAACATTGATCAGCTCAATCTATTGCTGAAAGGTTTATATCCTGTACTGAATGCTTGTCTGATAGCAGTCTGATTATGAAAGAAGGTGATGCATCAGCCCAAGGATTTGCACAGGCCCTGCATCTGGAGTGCATATGAGTGTCCATTCAAGTCTGCAGTTGTTTACTCTTCTCCCGGTGTTTGCAACGCTTCGGGTGGTAAAGTTGCATTTTAAATAATCCGCGTATGACCAAGTTGGTACATGGAAAGGGACATTCAGCTTTACAGAAATTTGCTGCAGTGTTAGGATTGAGCACAGAAATACTGTAATTAAAATGTTGCAACTTTTGAATGGCTTGATAGCTTTGTTCCATTTGTGTATATATAATTATGTAATGTTGTTGATGATTTGTGAAGCATCATTTCTATGCAATGGAATAAGAAATCAGTGCATCCGTTGGGTTTTTATGAGTCTGACAGTTTGGTTCTGATCAATATTTTCATATCAGCACAAACACAGATAATTGACTTTTTTAATGTTTTCATATAATTTTTTTTTAAATCAAAAAAATCTGATAATTTGATTATCAAATCATTTCCCCTTCATAGTTAAAGTGTTATTCTGGTTAAAAAAAAAACACCCCATTAATTCAAGCTCTACTGTGGTACTAGTTTACCGGGGTACTAGTGAGACTCTTTTACATGCTGTTTTCTCTACATGTAATTTGAGACAAAATGTGGTAATTAAAATGTTGTAACTTTTGAATGGCAAGATGGATTTGTTCCAATTTTGTATATGTTGTTTATGATTTGTGAAGCACCATTTCTGTGCATGGAATAAGAATACAGTGGATTCCTTGTGTTTTTATGAGTCCGACAGTTTCGTTTTGATTCATATCTGCACTAACATAGATGAGTTTTCAAATGATTTTTTAAAAAAAGTCTGGATAATTTGATCGTCAAATCATTTCCCCATCATAGTAAAGTGGTTATTCTTATAAAAACATATCAATTCAGGCTGCACTGTGCTACTAGTTTGAGGTACTGGTTGGAATCTTTCAAATGCTGTTTTCTCTGAATGTAATTTTCAGACAAACATCTGTAATTAAAATGTTGCAACTTTTGAATGGCTTGATGGATTTGTTTCATTTTTGTTTATGTTGTTTATGATTTGTAAAGCGTCAGTTTTGTGTATGGAATAAGAGTTAAGTGCATTGGTTGGGTTTTTATGAGTCTGACAGTTTGGTTCTGATTCATGTTTTCATATCGGTACAAACAAAGATGGCTGTTTTCATATGATGTATATAAAAAAAATCCTGATAATTTGATTGTCAAATCCTTTTCCCTACATAGTAAAGTGGTCATTCTGATAAAAACATATGAATTCAGGGTGCACTGTGCTACTGGTTTTTTTATGTACTGGTTCAAATCTTTAAAATGGTGTTTTCTCTGAATGTAATTTTCAGACAAAACGCTACAATTAAAATGTTGCAACTTTTGAAAGGCTTGATGGATTTGTTCAGTTTTTGTATACGTTGTTTATGAGTTGTACAGCATCAGTTCTGTGTATGGAATAAGAGTTCAGTGCATTGGTTGGGTTTTTATGAGTCTGACAGTTAGGATTTCATGTATTTTTCTTATCAAAACTGAACCGGTAACTGAAAATGCTAAATTAAAATAATATATTGCTTAGAAATGCTTTTCGATACACAGAATTATTAAACACACACATATTGCTGCAAAGAAGAAAAATTGGATCAAAACATGCACTGGTTCACAAACTGCAACATTTTAAAAAAAGCACATTTTATAACGTTTTTCTCACATTTTGGTGAATAAAACCCCCAAAAATTGCTTTTCACTCAAAATTTAAAATGGTTTCCCTTAATTAGGTTATTCTGCTTGCAAAAATCAAACAAGCAGCAAGCTGTTTCCAAAAAAAAAAAAAAAAGTGCTTGCCTACCCTGTCCCCCCTTAAATGCCTCTGAATTCTGAGCTATGAATTTAACACGCAAAAGTTCAAGAGTACCGATGTTACTGTTCATAGAGCATGCACATGCATTCAAACTCATAAAATATCATATGGCATGATGTACAGTAATTGAAAAAAACTAAAACTTAGAGTAAGTGGAACCCGCCCCCCTCCCGAACCCCCTGCACAAGTTTTTGTCTCAGCTGAGTCACTGAGAGCTGTGCAGAGAGCTCGACTTGTAGGGCACAAGTCGATACTCTGGGGAGTGGGAGGTCGGGTCTGTCACAGAACCTTATTTCAATTGTTTTTGAAAAACCCCCTGGTACAAGACTCTGAACTCCAGTCAGGAATCCAAGTAGCTGGGCTAGGGTCACATCTGTTTCTCCGTCTGTGTCAAATAAAGAAACAAGTCGCGTATTAAGGCAAAATATCAACATTTAGTAAAGCTGTCGAACACACACAATGAAACTGAGCGCACTGCATTTTTTCACCAAGACCGCATACTCGTAGTTTCGTCAGTCCACCGCTCATGCCAAAGGCAGTGAAATCGACAAGCCAGAATAGTGCGGTAATGGTTGCGCTGAACATGATAACACGCTTTTCTGTATCCAGTGCTTCATTTTGCCGGGGCGCCCGCGCCATTCGGGCGCACATTTAAAAACAATTTTTTTTTTCATTTACGTTGCCGATTTCTCCACGCTAGCGATTGGAGGTCGCCGACTTGAGATTAAACAAGTGAGTCACTGAATCACAGGTGTGTCAGTGAATTTGATTCATTGGCTTTGCAGAGAGGAACAAATCAGAAAGCGCCTTTCATTTCCGCTTGTGTTTCAAAAACTGAGCATGACGTCCGGGTTGTGGGTCCATGGTGGTGGTAGTCTTTCAGGTGGTTGGAATGTGAGGGACCAGGGGGTGGGGGTTTGGGAGAGAGAGAGAGAGAAAAATGCATGGCTTGTTGTGACAGGTGTCATGTTGATACAATGTTGCCATTGTCTCATGGACAACAAATTGATGAGGCTTGGTGTCGCAAGGTCGTGTTAACAAAACGTCAAAAATGACGTCAAAATAGCAGAATTTGTAGCAACATATCAGTATCTGTAACTGTAAGGTACATCGCTAGCATCCAGATTGCTGGCTTTGGCGCGACGGGTGGGTGTGCGCAGCGACGTCGTCTAGCGGCGGCTGGTGGTAAGCGCCGACTTGAATGCCTCAGTAGAGGCTGAGTGGACAACTGTGTTGTCCACGTGATTCCACTCTATTGTGGAACGCGGGAAGAATGACTGTCTGTATTGTTCGGTGTTTCAGAGTGGTACAGCGAAACACCTGGTTTTTTTTTTAATATATAGTTGTCTATGGGGTTGCTACCAACGTAGTCTGCTGTTTGTCTTCTACTAGGTCTAATCAGTACCAGAGACTGTAGAGTACACAGAGACGCTTCATTTGGCGCTTTTTCACCCCACTAACCAAAACATTAAAACTTTATGTATCGATTGAACATTGGATTTCCCTTCCCTTCTTTGAGCCATGTGACGTCAGAGGCCTATAAAACTTCATATGTTCGCGTTTCAGGTTGTTTGATTGCATGTGTGTGTGCTGTTCAATGTCAAAACAACAACAAAGTCAGTACATGACGTGTGTTTTGTAGTTCCTTTGAAGTTTCGGTCAACATGAAACACCCAAATATGAAGCAAATGTGTTTGTTTGCATATATGTGTGTGCACAGGAGTGTGTGTGTGCTCGTTCAATCGTCAAAACAACAACAAAGTCATAGTACCTGAAAGGAATTTGATCGATACATCAATGGTATTTGCGTTTTTGACCAAAATATGACATTTTACACAGATTGAGACAGTCATTGTTCCATGGTGTTCAGAAGTAGGTTCTTGAATGTGGACCATAGGGTGTCGACGTCTTTTTCCTCCTTGTGTTCATCAGCCACGGTTTGGGCGAACTGAGACCATTATTTTTTATAATCACTGAGACGAGGTGTGTAACCTTTATTCCTCCTTTCTTCAGTTATTCAAAGAAAAGAGGAGTTTTTTTGCGAAAGTGTGATCGAATCCTATTCACTCAACCAGTCAACCTGCGCAGGCGATCGATTAATGCGCGGTTGTATAGTTCCGTGCAAATCATTCCATTCTGTTAACACTTCTTGTCAGTTTTCTAGACAACTGCTTTCTAGTTTGCTAGCGCGGTCTCGGAAAACAATGACTGTCTCGATCTTTGTAAAATGTCATATTTTGGTCAAACACGCAAATAACGTATTGCAACCAAAATGCATTGGACAGCCAGGCAAGTTGCCAGGCGGTTTCTATTAGCCTGGCGGATATTTCTTATTCGCCCCTGGCGACCGGGCGGATGATTTAGCCATCCCTCGTAATGTGTATTTTGTTTATCCTTCAAAGGCTTCATACTGTACTTGCGTGTCTACTGTCCTATAGTGGTAGCGCTCAGATTGTCACATTTACATACCTTGACAGTCATAAAGAAATGTCTCGAATGCCTCAAACAACACCTCCGCATGTCTGCGGATGTTTGAGCCACGCTCAAGGTCTTCAAACTTCGGCTCCATGATATTGATCAGATCTTGTGCCGTCAGCACCTTTGCGGGCGCAAAATCAATCAGTTGACACAGTTCTGCACAAAGATTTGAACCACAAAATCAAAATAAGTAACCAAAGAATCATAAATAAATATCACTAAAAATATTGAAAACATTTGCTACAGTTACAATGCCAAATTGCTAAAATTGATGGACTAGCACCTCCCGTAAGGCCGGAAAAAAATATATGTGGGTTTAGGGTAACAATGCCAACATGATTATAAAAAAATTAAGGTTGGTACTGGTAGGTTGGATTTTAAATCAAAATTTAGTCAGCATGGGTTGCAAAATGTACCAAAGGTTTTTTTGTTGATTTTTTTTATGGTTGGCAGGGACCAAAAGGTTCGGTCTGGATATTGTAAACTAACATTTATTTTATTTTCTATTGGTTCAAAGTCACTGTCACAGGTGAACATGTCCAGCATAATGCACAACTCACTTTTAAAATGACGCTGAATGATGATATGTTACGAAATAAATCATTTTCAATCATTACATTATTTTGTCACTCATTTTTTTTTCGCTGTACACTTGCTAAATAAGCCAATGACAACATGCTCATGATGCTGGTGAGGTAAAATTGATACAACCTCAACTAGTCTCGGTTAGCTTTAAGGGTCATTTTACAAATAGAAAATATGAAGGCCAACAAAATACGGAGACCATAAGTTATGCTCATGAGTCTGTACTCATGTGTGTGTGTAAGAAAGAGAGAGAGAGGGAGAGTGTGTGTGTGTGTGTGTGTGTGTGTGTGAATGTGCGTGAGTTTGTCATGTTTGTGTTTGTATGAGTATGTATATGTGTTTGTTTGTAAAGACTAAAGGTGTGTGTCCGTCTGTCTATAAGTTGTTTGTCTGTTTGCTTAACGCCCAGCCGACTACGAAGGGCCATATCAGGGTGGTGCTGCTTTGACATAACGTGCGCCACACACAAGACAGAAGTCGCAGCACAGGCTTCACAGGGGTCGACACTAACTTATTTGGCCTGGGGCCACACTGGCCCCAGAGATGAAAATTGCTGGGGCGGGAAAAAAAATCTGGGGCCCACTCTCAGTATTCACGTGCGGCAATGCATTGTCTGTTTTTCTTCATCGTACTGAAGCCAGGGAAATTCTTTCAACCATTTGACATTGAAATTACGACAGCGCTTCGCGCTTTTGGCTGCATCGGTCTCTTTTTTTTGTTTCTCTCCACCCTGTTCTTCATCTTCATTTCCATGTCTTTTTACACCAGGGATGTGTCGCCACATTTTGCGTTTGGCATTTGAAGGCGATACTTATCTCTCACGCTAAAGAGCGCAATCTGGGAGTTATTTCCCTTACGACATTGTCCTTCGACGATTTGAATGTTTTTTTTTCTTGACTGCGGCATTGATCGTAACGCAAATTTCAGTGACGACTTTGACTGGCGATTTTTAGTGATTGGCTCTGCTGGCATTAGAATTTTCGGTTTGTCATTGTTGGAATTTATCCTGGGGCGGAGTGGGCCCCAAGCTTCGGCAATGTTTGGGGCGGAACACAAAACTCTGGGGCGTTCCGCCCCCCGCCCCCGCTAGTGTCGAACCCTGCTTCATGTCTCACCCAGTCACATTATTCTGACACCGGACCAACCAGTCCTAGCACTAACCCCATAATGCCAGACGCCAGGCGGAGCAGCCACTAGATTGCCAATTTTAAAGTCTTAGGTATGACCCAGCCGGGGTTCGAACCCACGACCTCCCGCTCACTGGGCGGACGCCTTACCACTAGGCCAACCGTGCCGCGGTCTATGTGCGTATGAGTGTGTGTTTTGTGTGTATGAGATTTGTGTGAGTCAATGTGTGTGTGTGTGTGTGCATGCATGCGTATGTACGTGTGTGTGGGTGGGTGGGCGTCTGTATAAGAGAGAGAGATAGTGGTTTGACGTGTGCGTAAGTGTATGTGTGTTTGTTTGTAAAGGTGTGTATGTCCGTCTGTCTAAATGTATGCCGTATGGGTGTGTATGAAGTGTGTGAGAGAGTGAGTGAGTGTACTTGTGTACTGAACTTGGGGTGTGTCCCGTGGGTGCGGTTTGTGTGTGTGTGTGTGTGTGTTCGTGTGTGTTTGAGAGAGGGAGAGAGAGAGTAAGAGAGAGGTTTGTCTTTCGCTGGGGTATGCAGTGCCTTGGCGTTGCACTTCTACTTAATTATTATTATTATTATTATCACTCTGCTCCTGTTTTTATTTTCTTTCACAATCACATACAATTTCCCTTCTTTTTTGAAGGGTTTCTGGACAGCAAACTCTAAAATAAAATTTTTTCATTACAAAATCGATCTTGGGAATTGACTGACGTAGTCCGGAAGAATTCATGCATCAACTTACGTCACGTATTCTACGTCATCACTTCGCATACCTTTATGGTCTCGGTATTTGGTTGGCCTTCATATTTCCTACTTGTAAAATGACCCTCAAAGCTAACCGATACTAATTGAGGTTGTATCAATGCGCCTCGCCAGCAGGTGGTTAATGGCTTTTTTAGCGACTGGTTATCGACAATTAATGACCGGTAATTTTTAATGAGTTAGGGCATTCTGCCCAAGCACAGGATCTGTTTCATTAAAACGCCAACTTGATTGAATTACAATGTGTAATAAATAACAGATACACAGGGAAGACACAATTTGCATTAATTGACGTCAAAGACTTTCGACCGTGACGTAATGTTTTTATGACGCTATATTTCTCGTCACTGTGTGACGCGTTCGGCTGTTCTATCAGACTGGCTGAATTCTGCTGGCTGTGGCTCCACGAATTCCTCCCACCGCCAAGTAGTTTTTTTGTGGTTTATTTCGCATTTAGGTCCCAGGTAACATTATGAAGTTTTAATACGATCAATCGGACCTATTATCAAGTTAGTGTATCAACTTTTGAACGAACTGCGCCCAGTAGTTTCCCAGCAATAAGCTGTTAAGTCAAGACACACACACAGACAGACACAGACAATTAAAGTCTGCTGAGCCCTAGTACTAGCGTACCCGGGGATAAGCTGTAGTATGTGGCAACCCATCACTTACCAGGATGTAAAACTATGTTCTGGCGAAGATGTAATTTTTGCGCTCCTTCCCAGAATGCAGTAAAAAAGGGCGCCATGGCTGCCTTTCTCTGGGCCAATACGGCAGTCACTGCAACCTGTTTTGACAGGTTCGTTTTTGAAGACTTTGTGTCTTCTATGAGGTGCTGCACTGTCTCCTCATTGGCTTCTCCTCTGCTGAACTGGAAAATATATAATTAATTTATTATAAATTTTTTATGAATAATCAGATCACATTAATAATATGCATGTTGAATGGTGTAGACTAGATCACAGTCAGTTCCTATGAAAAGCTACAAACAGTAGTTTGTGAAGCTGCTTTAATGGGTATGAAGAAAAAAAATAGAAGCTAAAAGCAATAATCAGCATAATTTTTGCAAATATATTTTAATTATTTGTTTCTCCATTGCACAGTTCTTGATGTTGTGGGGGCTTTTCCTCCCAGACATATATACTCTCACCACTTGTGTTTTCTTTAAGTCAGTACAACCTTACATGTTTTGAACATTACACATACCTTGTCCAAGTCTTCTTTTTCTTTTTTGGAAAAGAAGTCTTGGGCATGATGGACTTCGCCACTGTGGGCGAAATCCACCAGCGCACGATGAAATATGGTTGGAGCAGGTCCTGAATGCACAATCATCATGGCGATCAGGACGCCAAGGGTTTTGACTGTCGCCAAGTTGGTGAAGTCAAGCACCGGTAGATGGCCTTTGCCTGTGTCTGTGGAAAAGCAAACCCATAGATTTTGTGTTCAACATTTTAGGTCACTTCTGAAATGCCTGTACTTTTTAACTTCCCTAACAAGGAAAATGAGACTACATTGGAACCTTTCTTCAGCTTCTGTCACATATTGGTGAACAAACTGAATGGTCTTGTTTTCAAAAAATAGGCCAATAATGTCTCCCTCGTCCATGTTTCCTGTACATAACCTTAAAAACACATTCTTGCCAGCTCCCATGGGGTCGCCTTCATGCGGCGGGAGTGTTTCAACAGAGCTTCCCCACCCCTTTACTTCTCTTCTTTTGTCTTATTTCTGCCTTACCAGTCCTTTCACCTATATATTTCCTTCCAAGAAAACTCTCCCTACTATTCCCTGCAGTTTTCCAATTCTTTTCTTGTTGTCTTATTTCTACCTGACTGGATCCATCACCTTTATTTCACTTACCAAGTCTTCTTTTCCACATCTTTATTTCTCTGCACCCCGCATGTCGTAAGAGGCGACTAACGGATTCTGTTTCTCCTTTTACCCTTGTTAAGTGGTTCTTGTATAGAATATAGTCAATAGTTTGTACAGATTTTAGTCAAGCAGTATGTAAGAAATGTTTAGTCCTTTGTACTGGAAACTTGCATTCTCCCAGTAAGGTCATATATTGTACTACGTTGCAAGCCCCATGAGCAATTTTTTGATTAGTGCTTTTGTGAACAAGAAACACTTAACAAGTGGCTCTATCCCATCTCCACCCTTTCCCTCGTCGCGATATAACCTTCGTGGTTGAAAACGACGTTAAACACCAAATAAAAAAAAAACATTCTTGCCAGCTGCACTTCTGTTCATTTGCAGTCATATTTTTATCCTAGATAGAGAATACTACATGGCTTGCTGTGTCGTACCAGATTTACACGATTTTTTTTATTTTAAATATTGAACTGCGAGCGAAAGCGAGCTGTTCACTGTTTGAAAAAGCAAATCGTGTAAATCTGGTACGACACAGCAAGCCATGTAGTATTCTGTTTATCCTACATACTGTACTTACGTGTATTTTACTGAAAATGTCCTGCATTCGAAGCACCTAAATTGAAGACGCTTGTTTTGGAACCTCGATCTCTTCTAAAGCGTCGTGCAATCTATTATGTCAAAGCAAAGAAACGTCACTCTGAAAGTGTGGCGTGACGTGTTAGTTCTTAAGATTCATCGAGGGTAATTAGCAAGCGCAATTTGTGTTTCTATAATGACGTTTGTCTCGGTGACTTTGGCATCATACGCAGTGGAAAAACAGGTCCCTGCCAGAATTGCTTGACATGACCTCATTTACATGATATACACACATGTGATTTGAACGATTATTATCTCACGGGTGTCTCTCTCACGTGTGTAGGATAAACTATGATTAACTTTTGTTGGATTGATAGCAATGTACTTACCAAACAATAGCCCAGAGTCTTCCTGCATTTGTCTTAACAGTATTGAGAAGAACTCACGGCGTATCCCTCCTCCGTCTTGCCCCTCTTCTCCAATAAATTTGATCTGAGGGATAAATAAGAAACATGTTGAACATGTGCACAGTGCTTCTCTTAATGGAAATCATTGCCCAATAAGTCATATTGTAATTCAATCAAGTTGGCCTTTTAATGAAACAGACCCTGTGATTGGTCAGAATGCCCCAACTCATTAAAAATTACCGGTCACTAATTGTCGATAGTCACTCGCTAAAAAAGCCATTAACAACCGTCAAAAAAGAAGGGAAAATGTGTGTGAAAGAAAACAAAACAGGAGGAGAGTGATACGATAGGAATACAGAGACATATTTCTGGGGACTTGACCCTTGCAGGTAGGTGGACTGAAAGTAGTGTGTGAACAGAACAGAACCAATTCTGTCTGTTTACAACCGCATGAAAGCAGGAAAGAGATCGTCATCAGATTTAATTACAATTTTACACATTAACATGCTTCCATTTGAAACTTCTCGGTCTTCATCGGGGATTGACGCCCTCCCAAAGTCTAATTGAAGCCCTCCGTCGCTTCGCTCCGTCGGGCTTCAATTAGCTTTTGTCGGGCGTCAATCCCCGATGAAGACCGAGAAGTTTCAAATGGAAGCATGTTAATGTGTAATTAGTAGAGGTTACATGCCGAGTCTCAGTGATTATTAAAAATAATGGTCGACGTTAGCGAATCATGAAAAATGCGAGCTTTAGCAAGCTTTTTCATGACCGCGAACTGAGACCATTATTTTTTATAATCACTGAGACGAGGTGTGTAACCTCTTTATTCCTCCTTTCTTCAGTTATTCAAAGAAAAGAGGAGTTTTTTTGCTAAAGTGTGATCGAATCCTATTCACTCAACCAGTCAACCTGCGCAGGCGATCGATTAATGCGCGGTTGTATAGTTCCGTGCAAATCATTCCATTCTGTTAACACTTCTTGTCAGTTTTCCTATTTTGGACTAAAATCACGTGTACGTGGGAGTTTCAGCCCACGAACGCAGAAGAAGAAGAAGAAGAAGTGTATTTGTACGTTTATGACCAATTTTTACCCCACAATTAAGCAGCCATACGCTGCTTTGGAAGGAGCAACTATGAACTTTGGCGGGGGCTCTCAGAAGAAATTACCTGAGGGGTTTCACTTGGGCGGAAATCCTTCCGTCCAAAACGTTTTAAAACTGCCTGGAGCAGTTTGCCATGTCGGGCAAAGCGATGCATGCTGTCTTCCAGGGTCATTTCTTCCTGCTGATAGGTGGATAATGAGGCTTGGCAGTTCCTTGAAAAACACAAAATTGAGAATACAATGAGACAGATGATCTTGCTTCCATTAGATAAGGCCACCAAAAAAAAATTCAGTTTACGGTAACCCGACGGACCCTAGTTTTTAGGCCCGACCCTAATCTTTTTGTTGGATCGTCTGGAAAAAAAAACGCATCAAAAATAGAACTGTAGACGACAGAATGGAGGTAAGCTCAAAGTACTGTTAGGAGTAAAGGGTCGTCACTCGTGTTACTTCCTTTCAAAATGGATGCACCCAGTGGGGTTCGCCACCCGCTAGCTGTAAAGCTTCTACAGGAAACGACGAGGAGTTCGAGTTGGACTGGAGTTTGACTGTCGGCGATCTTGCAAACTCATTTCGTGTGAAAACAATATGAAATGAACTGTGAAACATCATAGAGAGAGGAGAAAAAGAAAGAAACAAGAAGGGCAAAGCCCATACGACTCACATGCTTGACCTTGACCTTTTTCATGACCTTGACCTTCAGGGTCAAGGTCAAAAAACTAAACCTAGCAATGACATCATACACTAAGAACTGCTTTACACATTTTTTCTACCAAAATACATGTGACCAAGGTCAAGGTCATCCAAGGTCATGCAACACAAAGCTGTTAATTCAAGACATAGGAAGTACAATGGTGCTTATTGGCTCTTTCTACCATGAGATAAGGTCACTTTTAGTGGTTCACTACCTTATTTTGGTCACATTTCATAAGGGTCAAACTCAAAGTGACCTTGACCTTGATCATATGTGACCAAATGTGTCTCATGATGAAAGCATAACATGTGCCCCACATAATTATATTTAGTCAAGTTTTGACTAAATATTTTAACGTAGAGGGGGGAATCGAGACGAGGGTCGTGGTGTGTGTGTCTGTCTGTCTGTCTGTGTGTGTGTGTGTGTGTGTGTAGAGCGATTCAGACTAAACTACTGGACCGATCTTTATGAAATTTGACATGAGAGTTCCTGTGTATGAAATCCCCACACGTTTTTTTCATTTTTTTGATAAATGTCTTTGATGACGTCATATCTGGCTTTTCGTGAAAGTTGAGGCGGCACTGTCACGCTCTCATTTTTCAACCAAATTGGTTGAAATTTTGGTCAAGTAATCTTCGACGAAGGCCGGGGTTTGGTATTGCATTTCAGCTTGGTGGCCATTAAAAATTCTTGTCAGATGCGACCGTGTATATTGTAATATAGAGTTTTAAAACCATTTAAACGGATAACTACCAGGCCAGCAATATTTCTGCCGGACTGGTGGGGATTTGCCCTTTGCCAGCAGGAAGCATGGGGTATTAATTTCAAGATTTATTTTGGTTTCAGATATATCCGAGTAATACTCACAAGAAGGCCGGCATGCCTAAATCCCCCTTTGACCTTTAAATGACATTGACCCTGAAAGGTCATGATATCTAGACTTGGAGGCCCAACGAGACGGGGGCCCAATGAGACGGAGACCCAACGAGACGGGGGCCCAACGAGACGGGGGCTTAAAGACATCTTGCCGACTAGTGACTTTCTTGAAATTAATCCTGCTGCCTGCTGGTGAGGTCAAATTTTTGGGATTTGGCTATCCCTGCCTTAGATGTCCATTCAGTAACAACTAATGATCAGTTACAGTGAAAGGAGTATTGAGAAAACCAAGTATCTTCACTAACCCAAACCCTGGTGGACGCTGCCAAGCAATGCTGTCGTCGTCTGAGTCACTGTCATCAGTGGTCGAAGGTTCTGATGAAACGTCGTTGACTGTGACCCATCTGCATTTAAAAATGACACAAATGTTCAACACTGCTTTTGTATGCACATCAGGAAATGTTTAACTCACAAAACCTGTTATCATTTTCAACACAACCAACCAGCAACCTGCCCACTACAACCCTTTGTGAGACTAGTCAAAATATAAATTAACTGTAGCTCTTAATCTCATGCTCATAGTCATACATCCACTTGCATTCCTTCCGAAAATATTCATGGCAGTTGACTACTGTCCGTTATGTTCATCCTTTGTATTTTTAACTTCTACGCTTGTACCACAAGTCATAAACAATGCCAAGCCTTCAAATAGAAAGATTTTTCAAAGTTTTTCAACTTACTGTGCATGGACACATTTCATAACTAGACATTTCCCCAATAGTTATTTTGACTAATGATCAAAATATTTTACATAACTTATTCGAGTACATAACTTATTCGAGAACTAAAAATTATTCAAAAATGCTGGTATCTACATACAGTCTACTTCGTTTATAACGTCGCCGGATATAACGTCACCCCGTTATATCGTCACCCAAACACCGGTCCCGGCTCAATTCCTTCTTTCCAAGACTATTTTAACCTTGGATATAACGTCACCGGATATAAAGTCACCCAGTTATAACGTCACTCATCCATGTCGGTTATAACGTCATATCAATCCCCATATGCAGCAGTTTGCATGGTGAACGACTGTCAAGGCATGTTCATTTACCCTACACGTGTCACAAGTTTTGTGTGTTCACGGTACATGTATTCAAGTTTTTCCGTTTTCCCGTTGTTAGAGGCCCAAGGAAAACTAGGTTCAAGGCATAATCATTTTTGCTGCATGCGTTTTGTGAGTTCCTGTTTGAGGTTTTTAATCAAAAGAAAAATGTTTTATTTCATTTCGTTTTGTGAGTTCCTGTTCTATGCTTTTAGTCAGTAATGAAAAATGTTTCATTTCATTTCGCTTTGTGAGTTCCTTACTTAGGTTCCTCAGTGTTCTAGGTTTTTAATTAAAAGAAAAATGTTCCATTTCATTCGTGTTGTGAGTTCCTGTCTTTGTTTTTAACTAAAAAAAATTGTTTTAAAAAGTTTCATATCGAGCATACATGGTTACTCCTGCGCGAATGGATCTGTCTACTTCTGTCCTTCAATCACGCATATAAAAAAACCCTCGATTATTGAAATGACGGTAGGAGAAGGTCGAGAGGATGAGAACAGACTACGACTTTTGTTTGTTTTTTGATCCGTAGAATACAGACTACAACTGCCCTCGACGAGGAGGCTGAGCGTCACTTTCAATTGGGCGTTGTCGACAGGCTGAGTAGGTCGCTCAGGCTAAATTGTAAAGGTAAACATTAAGTGCAGTGAACCGACAAATTGAGAAAAGTGATACTGCACTCTTAAAGCACTATTTTGACTCAACTTGGAAAGCCATGGACGTTATATCAAGTGACGTTATAATGATAATAATAATACAGTAGTAGTCTAACGAGTATAACGTCGCTCAAAAACATCCCCCGAGGGATGACGTAATATCCGGAGTCGACTGTATTGTGATTAGGTATTAATTTATTCTTAAAATTTAATTTAACTAAATATACTTTAATAAAAATGAATAATACAGCTCAAGGCTAAAACAAGAAGGGCAAAGAACTGCTTTACACATTTTTCCTACCAAAATACATGTGACCTTGAGTCAAGGTCATCCAAGGTCATGCAACACAAAGCTGTTAATTCAAGACATAGGAAGTACAATGGTGCTTATTGGCTCTTTCTACCATGAGATATGGTCACTTTTAATGGTTCACTACCTTATTTTGGTCACATTTCATAAGGGTCAAAGTGACCTTGACCATGATCATATGTGACCAAATGTGTCTCATGATGAAAGCATAACATGTGCCCCACATAATTTTTGAGTCACTTGAGAAAATGTGACTCTATGTAATCGGTCAGTGTTAGTCTGTCCGGCCGGCCAGCCGGCCGTCCGTAGACACCACCTTAACGTTGGACTTTTCTCGGAAACTATCAAAGCGATCGGGCTCATATTTTGTTTAGTCGTGACCTCCAATGACCTCTACACTTTAACGATGGTTTCGTTGACCTTTGACCTTTTTCAAGGTCACAGGTCAGCGTCAAAGGAAAAATTAGACATTTTATATCTTTGACAAAGTTCATCGGATGTGATTGAAACTTTGTAGGATTATTCTTTACATCAAAGTATTTACATCTGTAGTCTTTTACGAACGTTATCAGAAAAACAAGGGAGATAACTAGCCTTTTCTGTTCGGCAACACACAACTTAACGTTGGGCTTTTCTCGGAAACTATAAAAGTGGCCGGGCTCAAATTTTATGTGAACGTGACTCATTGTGTTGTGAATAGCAATTTCTTCCTGTCCATCTGATGCCTCATATAATATTCAGAACTGCGAAAGTGACTCGATCGAGCGTTTGCTCTTCTTGTTAAGTTTGAAGCAGTTATCTTCCATAGTTCAGGGTCAAGGTCACTTCAAAATATGTATACAATCCAACTTTGAAGAGCTCCTGTGACCTTGACCTTGAAGCAAGGTAAACCAAACTGGTATCAAAAGATGGGGCTTACTTTGCCCTATATATCATATATAGGTGAGGTATTCAATCTCAAAAACTTCAGAAAAAATGTGAAAAATAGCTGTTTTTTAGACAACATTTATGGCCCCTGCGACCTTGACCTTGAAGCAAGGTCAAGATGCTATGTATGTTTTTTGGGGCCTTGTCATCATACACCATCTTGCCAAATTTGGTACTGATAGACTGAATAGTGTCCAAGAAATATCCAACGGACGGACGGACGACTCGGGTGAGTACATAGACTCACTTTCGCTTCGCATGTGAGTCAATAAAATCAAGCAATCCCCTGGAAAATATCACATCAACCTAACCTTTCAGAAATTGATTACACTCAAGTGTTATTACTTACACAGGCCCATCTTCATCAAAATCCATGTTCTCTGTCCCTGCAGGGAGGGTGGCAGTTGGATTCCAGTGGAGGTCGAGCACTGTTGCAGTGGCAAGACCAATACTATTGAGAGTGACAGTACTGTGCAGATCGGTTGACCGTATCTGTTGGTTGCATCCTTGCCAACGGGCCTCAAAATGTAAGTCTTCAGCACCAGCATATATGAAACTGCACAATTTCTGAAAACAGTACACAAGATTATATCACTAATGTAGATGCTTACAAATCTCATCAAATCACCCAAAGAACAAACATATTATACTAGTTGTAACTAAACATACATACAGTCGAACCCACTTAAAACGAACACGCTAGTTACGAATTTTGACTTATAACGTATTAGTTTTAAGTTCCCAACTGAATACCTCTTTCTTCATGCTTAAAAAAAATGCTTAAAACGAATTCTTTATAACGAATTTATGCTTATAACGAGCACTTTTTGGATTCCCAAGCATGCATAATGTCTGTAATTTACTCACGCTTATGACGAAATCTTTAAACTCGTACCGAGATCGACATATCATGGGAATTTGAGAAGTTTGAATACATGTGTCAAAGTCTTCCCTTGCGTCGACTGCTTGAACCATTGCTCAACCGATCACTGAATAAAGTTAAACTGATTACACTGTACTCACAAAACAATTTCAAATTTAGAATCAAAGTGATTGATAGCTCAGACACTGAACATGAATGATTGACTGACATTTATTTCCTTCGCGAATACCAAAAACGAAACATCAATGTTTTGAACGGGAGCCATTGCCAAAAAATATAGATGCCAGAGTGGTTTCCCTTGGACAAGGGAAACCACACTCTCAACGTTTGCGTTCGCCGGTTCGCGATAGTTTATCAGTCAGTCAGTGCTTTCGATTTGGATTTGAACATCATGTCGCAACCAAAAAAGAAACAAGAAGGGCAAAGCCCATACGACTCACATGCTTGACCTCAAATAACTAAACCTAGCAATGACATCATACACTAAGAACTGCTTTACACATTTTTCCTACCAAAATACATGTGACCTTGACAAGGTCATGCAACACAAAGCTGTTAATTCAAGTACAATGGTGCTTATTGGCCCTTTCTACCATGAGATATGGTCACTTTTAGTGGTTCACTACCTTATTTTGGTCACATTTCATAAGGGTCAAAGTGACCTTGACCTTGATCATATGTGACCAAATGTGTCTCATTATGAAAGCATAACATGTGCCCCACATAATTTTTAAGTTTGAAACAGTTATCTTCCATAGTTCAGGGTCAAGGTCACTTCAAAATATGTATACAATCCAACTTTGAAGAGCTCCTGTGACCTTGACCTTGAAGCAAGGTAAACCAAACTGGTATCAATAGATGGGGCTTACTTTGCCCTATATATCATATATAGGTGAGGTATTCAATCTCAAAAACTTCAGAGAAAATGGGAACAAGAAAACAAGAAGGGCAAAGCCCATACGACTCACATGCTTTACACATTTTTCCTACCAAAATACATGTGACCTTGACCCAAGGTCAAGGTCATCCAAGGTCATGCAACACAAAGCTGTTAATTCAAGACATAGGAAGTACAATGGTGCTTATTGGCTCTTTCTACCATGAGATATGCATATGGTCACTTTTAGTGGTTCACTACCTTATTTTGGTCACATTTCATAAGGGTCAAAGTGACCTTGACCTTGATCATATGTGACCAAATGTGTCTCATGATGAAAGCATAACATGTGCCCCACATAATTTTTAAGTTTGAAACAGTTATCTTCCATAGTTCAGGGTCAAGGTCACTTCAAAATATGTATACAATCCAACTTTGAAGAGCTCCTGTGACCTTGACCTTGAAGCAAGGTAAACCAAACTGGTATCAAAAGATGGGGCTCACTTTGCCCTATATATCATATATAGGTGAGGTATTGAATCTCAAAAACTTCAGAGAAAATGGGAAAAATGTGAAAAATAGCTGTTTTTTAGGCAACATTTATGGCCCCTGCGACCTTGACCTTGAAGCAAGGTCAAGATGCTATGTATGTTTTTTGGGGCCTTATCATCATACACCATCTTGCCAAATTTGGTACTGATAGACTGAATAGTGTCCAAGAAATATCCAACGTTAAAGTTTTCCGGACGGCCGGACGGACGGCCGGGCCGGACGGACGGCCGGGCCGGACGGACGGCCGGACGACTCGGGTGAGTACATAGACTCACTTTTGCTTCGCATGTGAGTCAAAAATGGTAAAAATAGCTGTTTTTTAGACAACATTTATGGCCCCTGCGACCTTGACCTTGAAGCAAGGTCAAGATGCTATGTATGTTTTTTGGGGCCTTGTCATCATACACCATCTTGCCAAATTTGGTACTGATAGACTGAATAGTATCCAAGAAATATCCAACGTTAAAGTTTTCCGGCCGGCCGGACGGACGGACGGACGGACGACTCGGGTGAGTACATAGACTCACTTTTGCTTCGCATGTGAGTCAAAAACTAAATTGGCCAAGGTTTGCTACCCGTCGCCAAGGTAAGTGATTCCGGACAAATGATAGGAACACCGCGAATGTGGACAGTGTCAGTGTGTGCGTGTGTGTGACCAAAAACGTAACAACTGGATGAAACATCTGTGTGCTCACTCTCACTCAAACTCAACAATCATCACTCAACATGAGACACACATGAACATGTAACTGAATATGTCACTTTATTGTCTAAACGTGAAGCAGCATGAAAGTTGTGAAAGAAACAAATTGAAACACCATAAAATGTACAAGACTTATAAAAAAAATTTAAAAAAATCAATCAATTTTCTTAAGGGGAGACAGGGTAGGCGGGCACTTTTTTTTTTTATTTTGGAAACAGTTTGCTGCTTGTTTGATTTTTGCAAGCAGAATAACCTAATTAAGGGAAACCATTTTAAATTTTGAGTGAAAAGCAATTTTTGGGGGTTTTATTCACCAAAATGTGAGAAAAACGTTATAAAATGTGCTTTTTTTAAAATGTTGCAGTTTGTGAACCAGTGCATGTTTTGATCCAATTTTTCTTCTTTGCAGCAATATGTGTGTGTTTAATAATTCTGTGCATCGAAAAGCATTTCTAAGCAATATATCATTTTAATTTAGCATTTTCAGTTACCGGTTCAGTTCTGATAAGAAAAATACATGAGATCCTAACTGTCAGACTCATAAAAACCCAACCAATGCACTGAACTCTTATTCCATGCACAGAACTGATGCTGTACAACTCATAAACAACATATACAAAAACTGAACAAATCCATCAAGCCTTTCAAAAGTTGCAACATTTTAATTGTAGCGTTTTGTCTGAAAATTACATTCAGAGAAAACAGCATTTTAAAGATTTGAACCAGTACATACAAAAACAAGTAGCACAGTGCACCCTGAATTCATATGTTTTTATCAGAATGACCACTTTACTATGATGGGGAAATGAAATTTTGGTCAAGTAATCTTCGACGAAGCCCGGACTTCGGTATTGCATTTCAGCTTGGTGGCTTAAAAATTAATTAATGACTTTGGTCATTAAAAATCGGAAAATTTTAAAAAAAATTAAAAATTTATACAACGATCCAAATTTACATTTATCTTATTCTCCATCATTTGCTGATTCCAAAAACATATAAATATGTTATATTCGGATTAAAAACAAGCTCTGAAAATTAAATATATAACAATTATTATCAAAATTAAATTGTCCAAATCAATTTAAAAACACTTTCATCTTATTCCCTGTCGGTTCCTGATTCCAAAAACATATAGATATGATATGTTTGGATTAAAAACACGCCCAGAAAGTTAAAACAAAGAGAGGTACAGAAAAGCGTGCTATCCTTCTTAGCGCAACTACTACCCCGCTCTTCTTGTCAATTTCACTGCCTTTGCCATGAGCGGTGGCCTGACGATGCTACGAGTAAAATGGCATTGCGTTCAGTTTCATTCTGTGAGTTCGACAGCTACTTGACTAAATATTGTATTTTCGCCTTACGCGACTTGTTTTCTTTCTTGTCAGTCCTTGTAATAATTTCTGCTTTAAAATCAGTGTCTTTGTCAGAATATAGGTCATACAACATCTACGCAGAAAACTCATGTTGAACAACTCACGGACAGGGTGTCGTTTCCATTAAAGCGCCGCTCTCTTCCATCATTTCTGATTCTTATTGTGAATCCAGTGAGCAGCGGTGCGCTCCTGAGAAGTTCAGAGTGGTGTGTTTGCAGCTGTAGAAAGAGATGCCATAATGCAGAGTTTGTTTAAAAATGACCAATGCCTTGACGCAAAATTATTCATTTGTGTGCTAAACAGGTCTACGGGGTTTACTGATGCTTGAAACAAATACGAACGCATGTATTCATATTAACTTTATGTATGATTGAAAAATAAGATAAGAAATGGAACAAACATTCCCTTGGAAAAAAAGAAAGACAAATTGAAAAACCAGGGAACAGAGACACCATTAATAGAAGGAATTTTTTCTCACCTGATGCAGGCGACTTGCTCTGTCTTGCACCAGATCTGCCTCTCGTTGGCGGTCTCGGTCCTAAAAGCAGATCATACATCAATCAGTGGCTGCATATAAAGTCTTCGCTTTTTTTTTTTTTTAAGTCATGGTTATGACCAAATCAAACCGCAACACAGTGGCCTAGTGGTAAGGCGTTCGAACCCTGGCCGGGTCATACCTAAGACTTTAAAATTGCCAATCTAGTGGCTGCTCCGCCTGGCGTCTGGCATTATGGGGTTAGTGCTAGGACTGGTTGGTCCGGTGTCAGAATAATGTGACTGGATGAGACATGAAGCCTGTGCTGCGACTTCTGTCTTGTGTGTGGCGCACGTTAAATGTCTAAAACAGCACCGCCCTGATAATGAGTGATATCACCCTTCGTGGTGGACTGGGCGTTAAGCAAACAAACAAACAAACAAAAAAATGACCAAATCAAAGAATTATGTCCTGTTCAACTTGAACACATTCTGACATTCAACATGGCTACTGAAGCCGGCATATGGCTGCGTTAATGGCGGTGTAAAAGCAGTCATACACGAACAAATTCACTCATGCGAAGTCATTAGTGAACGTGGGAGTTTCAGCCCATGAACAAAGAAGAAGATGAAGAAGCTAAATGTGTTCACTCCAGTAATTGTTATCAAACTGGGTAGTTCATCTGAAATAAAAAATCAAATCAAATTTTTAACATAATATATATAATAACAATCCAGTATAACAGTTTATGTATCGATTGGAGATTGGATTTCCCTTCTTTGAGTCATGTAACGTCAGAGGCCGACAAAACTGTATAATTTGGCTTTTCAGGTTGACCGCAACTTCAAAGGAACTAAAAAAAAACCCGTCATTTGTTTGATTGCATGTGTGTGTGCTGTTCAATGTCAAAACAACAACAAAGTGAGTACATGACATGTGTTTTGTAGTTCCTTTGAAGTTTCGGTCAACCTGAAACACCCAAATATGAAGCTTATGTGTTTGATTGCATACATGTGGATTACATGCATGTGTGTGTGTGTGTGCACGTTCAATCGTCAAAACAACAACAAAGTCATAAGTACCTTAAAGGAATTCGATCGATACATAAATGTTATTTGCGTTTTTGACCAAAATATGACATTTTACACAGATCTCGACAGTCATTGTTCACCTTGACCGCTAGCGCGCACGCAAATAACGTATAATGTACTGTCACAATAAAAGCATCTGATCTATGTCAGCTTAACCCAGTGGACAATCACTTGTCAAGATATACTTATTATACGATACGTTTTTTGGGAGGGCGGCAATCCACGATGAAGACAGAAGTTTCAAATGGAAGCATGTTAATGTTATTCTGAAGACAATCTCTTTCCTGCTTTCATGCGATGGTAAACAGACAGAATTGGTTCTGTTCTGTTCACACACTACTGTAAGAGAAACCGTGACTATGAAAAGTTTTTTTTTCTTTCTTTCACATACATTTTGCCTTTTTTTTTGACGGGTTTCTGGACAGCAAATTCTAAAACAAATTCTTTTCATTACATTTTTAAAAGGCAGACAAAGGATCTGACAAAGAAGCATTTGGATCCAATTGCGCTGTTTTAGGCCTAAAAAAAAAAAAAGGTGTGGTTACGGTAACCCAACCTACCCTATTTTTATGGGCCGACCCTTTAACTTTTTATTACATTTGTCCAACAAACAAAAATTTAAAAAAATATATAAATAAAAACTGAGTGCAGAAAACGCAATGAAAGTGAAAGCGCGCGAGTCGCACACTTATTTCCCTGTCAAGTAGTTTTAATTTGTACACTTAAGAAAAAAAGTGATTGCCTACCTTCCTACCCTATTTTTGTGTGGCTATGTTACCCCACACCTATTTTTTTGCTCACGTAAGTGTAGCCTATGCGATCGTAACTTTGTCTGTGCATGCGTGTGTGCGTGCGTGTGTATGTCTGTGGTAGAAACTTTAACATTTCGTCATTTGAAGACGTCACATTATGGCGTAAGAGGGTTAGACGTCACGCGAAGGAATTACTTAAAGTCTCGGCCATTGTTATTTTGAGCGGGCCGAGACTAGTTGGAAGGCACTATGGTGGAAAAGAGTTATCTTTTCATGTCTTGGCGTCTCAAATCTTATTAGTCAGAAAGCGCATGCACGTAGTCTTGACCAGCGCGTGGTGTGCTTCTTTCTGAGTACTTTACGTCACAAATTGTACTTTACGTGTTTGATGATGACGTAAGTTAATTATACAGCATGACTTCCCTTCTTTGTCTCTGTTAATCTAGGGAGAAAATATCCAGCGATATTTCTCCGTAGGCCTAAAGTTCGGCCATGACCTAGGCAAAATAACTTGCGCAGCCGCAGAAACAAGAAAATGGAAATCTTATGAAGCCGTCATCAACACGAACACAATGATTGCAGAAGCAAACTCTGTACCTACACGACCGAGACACAAGACTGATTATTTCACAGCTGCAAAGGGTAAGCTTACTCACGTCAGGTCTTCACTGACAAGCTAGGAACAGGCGGAAAATTCCAAACAAAAGTAAATGACGTCAAAGTCTCTTTCGCTTTGCGTGTAACTTTGTCATGACGTCTTTTTGGATTGCCGTTTCAATGTTAACCAAAAAGTTAAAGAAAAAAACAAAGTTCAGTTGCGAACTGACAGCGGATTGAGCATTTATTCCTGTTGATGAAGGTATGATTGAAGCTTTATTCTCTCCGTCAACCAACAAGACTAGATTTGTAGCAGACGAAAAACAAAGTGTGCGTTTTTCCTGTATTGTGAAGGCGATTATGTCGTTATAAGTTATCTGTACGTTGTAATGACATTTCAAAACAAAATTTAGCTTTGATGCGTCACGGGATAATAAGCTTATACGTTTTTATCCATGGAATTGTTTTTTTCGTCTCGGCAGGGTGAATGAATTCATTATGTCTTTTCCGGAACTGGACAAAACTGGCCTTGCCAAGACTGAAACAAAATATAGTTCTACAACTTCTAGGCTTGGGTTGATTGCCCATGGTGAATTTGCAATGATTTGTTTCTACATCCCATGACAAATTCTCTTTACTTTGGTCATGCCATATATACGTTACAGTTCCGTCCATGCATGGTATCGCGTGATATTTTGTCTCGACGGGGTGAAAGAATATAATGACGTCACTCTCGGCAGAGCCTCGAGTGACGTCATATTCATTGACCCAGTCTCGACAAAATATCACGCGTTACCATGGATGGACGGAGCTGTAACTTATACGTATGTGTTCTATTTCGTTGATTTTCTTTCTTTCTTTATTTGGTGTTTAACGTCGTTTTCAACCATTCCAGGTTATATCACGACGGATTTCTTTGACTGAGCACGGCCGGGACCAGTTGGCGTGAGCGCTGGGATTTCGAGTTTCATTTGCATCGCAGTATGAAATAATACAGGTAGGAGGTTAGTTCTTGTACTTTGGGTCAACCAAAGTCGATAAATGCATTCTTATTGAGTCTGATTTCGTCGTCCATCTTGAATCGAAAAGCTACATGGGTGCAACTCTTCCGTCTGGGACAGAATTTCTGTTTTTCTCAGGAGGTTGCAGACGGAAAATCCGTTTTTTTGAAAATTCTGGAGCAAGGCCATTGTGTTTGGGGGGGGGGGTGTTTGCTTGAGAGGTCAGTCACCTTTGACCATGCCTGATAGGGACCGTTGTGAAAAGGTGTCATGTCATACTGGTGAATGTGGCAACTTTAGTACTGTGTATTTAGCCTTCCTTATATACCCTACTTTCAGGGATTCAGAGACCTTCAGGGTAGAGAAAATTTGCATTCCTGATCTATGAACCAGTGGTATTTTGCTTCAGATACATTGAGTCCTTTAGAAAGTTGGCAACAAAAACAAGCTTGCTTGAAACTTATTTCTCTTTTAATTCAAGCTATGATTCAACAATCATTTGCGAATTTAATTCCTAAAATGAAAAAGCAGCATCAGAAGATTGCATGTGCATGGCAAGGGATATAACTCTGGAGGTTTCTGTTTTTGTCTAAACCTTCTTTTTAACCTGAGCAGTTACCCCTTTTGAAAGTATTCAATTGAAACAAACTCAGTGACTTGAAACTTGTTTCTCATTTGGTTGAAGCTATGGTTCAACAATTATTTGAGAATTTACCTCCTGCAAGGATAAATACATAAGCTTCAAGTAAAGAAGTTGTAATACAAGGGAGGTGACTGTAATTTCCTGTGTTTGTGAAAACTTTTTGTTAGCATGGTAATTTTCCTTTAATTCAGTAAACATTTTTTAAATCAAAGACAAAACTAGGTGATAAAATCAATCACCTTCAAGTTTACACGATTTTTAATTTGGGCATCTCCAATTTTAAAGGCGAAGTTCATGAGGAATTTTTCTGCGAGTACGAAGATTTGATTTATGACGCGCAAACTGACACTTCGGTTGGAATTCGATACGAGAAAAGCATGCGTCTCGCATGCCGTCGATTTGCAAGCCAAGCGGTTGGGGATTTAGTCTCGGCAAAGAAACTACAATACAGTGTTTGGTCTCGGTGAGACTGAAAGAGACAGAGAGCACGAGAGAGAGCGACAGGGACACACAGTGTCAGTGATTCAAGTTGGTGGCTTGGTGGCCAAAGGGATCCGGGTTCGATTCCCGGCATGGGCGTTTTTTTATTATTTTTTAAAAATTTTTGTAGTTCTTGTTTACTATTGTTTATTATGAACGTTTTAATGTTTTATTTTACTCTAATAATTGTGTAAAATAAATTTAAAATTTTTTTTTTAATCCACGTGCACAAGACAAAAACTTTCATACTGAGGGAGCGAGCCAGTCTGAAGAGTACTCGGGTCCAGCGCCAGCGTTTTTTATTGAATATTTGTACCAGTTTCAAGTTGTCTGATTCAAACTAGATGTTGAATGACACAGAAATAAATCGATTTCTTCGTGAACTTCAATTTTGTTTGAGTAATTTATCAGGTGTACGATACATCTACACAGTTGTATGTGTGTGTGTGAGTGTGTGTGTATGTGTGTGTGTGTGTGTGTGTGTGTGTGTTCTTGAACATAACTACACCCATGTGTTTATGAGTTACATAATTATATATACAGCATGACTTCCCTTCTTTGTCTCTGTTAATCTAGGGAGAAAATATCCAGCGATATTTCTCCGTAGGCCTAAAGCTCAGCCATGACCTAGGCAAAATAACTATAAGATGCTATGTATGTTTTTTGGGGCCTTGTCATCATACACTATCTTGCCAAATTTACACAGGCCCATCTTCATCAAAATCCATGTTCTCTGTCCCTGCAGAGTTGATTTCAGGGAGGGTGGCAGTTGGATTCCAGTGGAGATCCAGCACCAATACTATTGAGAGTGATGGTACTGTGCAGATCGGTTGGTTGCATCCTTGCCACCGGGCCTCAAAATGTAAGTCTTGAGCACCAGCATATATGAAACTGCACAATTTCTGAAAACAGTACACTATACGTTATTTGCGTGTTTGACCAAAATATGACATTTTACACAGATCGAGACAGTCATTGTTCTCCGAGACCGCGCTAGATATAAATATATATTTATTTATAGACAAAAAAAGGAAAAAAACGTTCGGGGATATCAATCCCAGGAACTCTGTTTTTAAGTGACGCTTCTGTTTTCCAGTGGAATAAGTGAATAATGTATGATTGGAGATTGGATTTCCCTTCTTTGAGTCATGTGACGTCAGAGGCCGACAAAACTTTATAATTTGGCGTTTCAGGTTGACCGAAACTTTAAAGGAACTACAAAACACACGTACACATGTGTTTGATTGCATGTGTGTGTGCTGTTCAATGTCAAAACAACTACAAAGTGAGCACATGACATGTGTTTTGTAGTTCCTGGGAAGTTTCGGTCAACCTGAAACACCCAAATATGAAGCAAATGTGTTCGATTGCATGTCAGTGTGTGTGTGCTCGTTCAATCGTCAAAACAACAACAAATTCATAGTACCTGAAAGGAATTCGATCGATACATAAATGTTATTTGCGTGTTTGACCAAAATATGACATTTTACACAGATCTCGACAGTCATTGTTCACCTCGACCGCTAGCGCGGTCTCGGAGAACAATGACTGTCTCGATCTGTGTAAAATGTCATATTTTGGTCAAACACGCAAATAACGTATATTCTACAATACTCTATGAGTAAAAATCAAAATCTGGCAATTTCATTGGTTTAGAAACATGAGAAAATGATGATTGCCCATGTTTTGTGAAGCATGGTGATTTTCACATGTTTTGTGGAGTGTATGAATATCATTTTCGTGTATGAACACAATGGTATCAATAATGGCTGTCTACCCTCGAACTTTATCATATTCATTATGCTGGTGACCCAAGGAGGTTTCGTCACTCCATAATCACAAGAGTTAGCAACTGTCAAAATGGAATCTGAAGGCAACTTCGAGTTGAGTCTCTCATCACTGAGTGACTCAGAATGGGAGAATGATGAAGACATCAAGCAATTTATAGCAGAAGAAGGAAGAAAACAAAACGAACATGCCACACTCCATGAAGCTGACAAAGGAGCCAGCGCACAAGTGCCAGTGGGCCACGCAGAGACAGAACACCAGAATGAGAATGAATTCGCAGACGACAAATAGATACGTCATAATGGTCTCGATAAACAAACAGACATGCGCAAACACTTTTTTTTTTTTTACTTGCTTCACTGAAACAGAAACAAAACAAATACCTGTAGCCGAGACCGGAAGAGTATTGTAGTGAATGAAAAGGCAAATCGACGTCACGTCCTGTTCGTTTGGCGACATGAATATTTTTGGAACGTGATCATGACCAACAAAGTTTAGAAATGAAAAACAAATACTTCAGTTCCTATTCTTAACAATAGTGTCAGTTCTCGCTGTGTAACATATTCAGGATAGCCTCAATGTCAATGAATCAGCTGCGCAGTGTGGAAAAAAGGTACGTGAGGTAAATAGTCGACGAAAGCAATGAAATTTTTATGGAAAGGAACGTTTTTCCCAGTGTGTCATTCAGCAAGATCGAGTTCCACTGTTGGTGAGTAAAGTAGAATGGAAATAGCCACCGCCATTTGACATGTTTCGGTTGTAAGTAAACATTTTTCTCATGTTTTGTGATTGGAATGAAAACCTCATCGCTTCGCGATTCGGTTTCCATTCAATCACAAAACATGAGAAAAATGTTTACTTACAACCTCAACATGTCAAATGGCGGTGGCTATTGCCTAAGTGTCATTATCCGGTAAGGACATAATATCAACTTGTCTGTCTAAGATAATAGACTGTGTACCTTCTCAAATACAGAAAACATATGTGCTTACCCTTCCCCTGTCTATTTCCAAACTCTGTAGGACAGCAGCATCCTGCTCTGCCCTTATCCTTCGAGTCTCGACCAGGGTTTCCTGCCATGAAAGAGAAACACTTGCACGCTTGCAGAGACAGGTTATGCGCAGAAATACACACAAGAGCAGAAGAACATGACCGTGGCTGTGTACACTCTATCAAGTACTGCAAACAATGAATGGATTATATATAAATGACATGATTCTACTGATCCAAGAAAATGTTGAAAAGAAAACAAGCAGTTCCTCAGCAAATAAAACCTGATCTGGATGAATACGAATAAGAAATGTTTGAAAAGACCAGTTGTTAAAATATAAAGTGCCTTACCCGCTCCTGCAGCCCTTGTTGCTGGGGTACTATTTCAGGGTCTACAACAGAAAAAATGAAAAACTTGTTGTGACAGCTGCAGCATAAACAAATCATTTCATGAAAACAGTGTAATCATGGGGTGCATTTATGACTATTTGGGGTGTACCATGGTACGTTTCAAATTTGACGTAAAATCTTCTATTTTTGACACCACATCAGTAGAAACAGCACATCATACAAAATCTGCAAGCTAAATATTAGAAAATAACATGTTCTGGGTAGACAATTGATTTGGCCGACTGAGTTACTCATGTGTAAATGTCACCATATGCGGGTCAAACATGGCAGCATTGCATGTTTTCAAAAAGCAAGTGATTAAACACATACTACATGGCTTGCTGTGTCGCACCAGATTTACACGTTTTTTGTGTTTTTTTTTTTAATAATGTAAATGCGAGCGAAAGTTAGCTTTTCAATATTTGAACAAGAAGGGCAAAGCCCATACGACTCACATGCTTGACCTTGACCTTTGGGTCAAGGTCAAATAACTAAACCTAGCAATGACATACACTAAGAACTGCTTTACACATTTTTCCTACCAAAATACATGTGACCTTGACCCCAGGTCAAGGTCATGTAACACAAAGCTGTTAATTCAAGACATAGGAAGTACAATGGTGCTTATTGGCTCTTTCTACCATGAGATATGGTCACTTTTAGTGGTTCACTACCTTATTTTGGTCACATTTCATAAGGGTCAAAGTGACCTTGACCTTGATCATATGGGACCAAATGTGTCTCATGATGAAAGCATAACATGTGCCCCACATAATGTTTAAGTTTGAAACAGTTATCTTCCATAGTTTAGGGTCAAGGTCACTTCAAAATATGTATACAATCCAACTTTGAAGAGCTCCTGTGACCTTGACCTTGAAGCAAGGTAAACCAAACTGGTATCAAAAGATGGGGCTTACTTTGCCCTATATATCATATATAGGTGAGGTATTCAATCTCAAAAACTTCAGAGAAAATGGGAAAAATAGGTTTTTTTTAGGCAACATTTATGGCCCCTGCGACCTTGACCTGGAAGCAAGGTCAAGATGCTATGTATGTTTTTTTGGGCCTTGTCATCATACACCATCTTGCCAAATTTGGTACTGATAGACTGAATAGTGTCCAAGAAATATCCAACGTTAAAGTTTTCCGGAAGGACGGACGACTCGGGTGAGTACATAGACTCACTTTTGCTTCGCATGTGAGTCAAAAAGCAACGAGTGTAAATCTGGTACGAAACAGCAAGCCATGTAATATTCTGTTGATACTTACGTGTATTTTACTGAATATGTCATGCAATCGAGGCAGCATTAATTAGCGAGGGTAATTAGCTAGCGCAAATTTTGTTCCTATAATGACGTTTGTCTCGGTGACTTTGGCATCATAAGCAGTTGAAAAACAGGTACCTGCCAGACTTGCTTGACATTACCTCATTTACATGTTATACATACGTGTGATTTGAACGATTATTATCTCACGAGTGTGACTCTCTCAGGTATGTAGGATAAAAGCAATTAGTTTCTGTACATTTCTGTTAAAGCGTGTCGTAACAGGCAATGTTTTTGGTGCTCATGTACACATAGTCCAATAAATTTGCTTTGTAATTCTTGAAATATCACCAAAATGCGTTGCCCACATGATTTACCTGTATAAAGATTTTGGGTTCATATTAACTTTCGTGTGACATGTATATATAGTTTTCGTTTTGTTACGTTATATGGAAATTTTGTTAGGCCAAAAAAAATAAATGCTTTGGTTACGGTTTCATCGCCCCAAAAAATAGGGTAGGTAGGTCAATTATTTTTTTTTTTTTTTTTTTTTTGGTTGGTCCCTCTTGAAATGATAAAAATAGTTTTCGAGAGTCATGCCAAAGTCCAGTTCGAAAGAGTCTTCGGGCTCGGCACTTATTTTCGTCGACCCAACACATTTTATCCCGAACAGTTTGCCGTCCAAAGTTGGATGAAAATCATGAAAAATGTCCATCAAGGTTGCACTCTTCGAGTACCGACTTATCGGTCGTGTTTGTTCAATATGAACGCACTTTCCGAATACGATTGCAAATGCAGACGACATCTTTTTACGTTCGCGCAACGAACGAACGCACGAGACTGAGTTCCCTTGGATATGGGCGTTGTAAAAAGCGGAGTGGTGTCCCTTGTCGGGCTTGTTGTTGTCTGCTCGCCGGCGATCGATGTTTTCTCTGTGCCGTGGTGTTGTCGTTTTCGGTGGGTTTTTGTGTGTGTGTGGGTTTTTTTTTTTGTGTATGTACGTGTTTGGTTCATTTTATTTTTAGCTTTAGGACCAAAAAAAAAGTTTAGGGTCGGCCCAAAAAGTTAGGGTCAGTCGGGAAACCGTAACCAAAGCATTTTTTTGTGTTGCCCTTACTGTTTGTGTGTGTGTGCGTGCCAAAAATGGCAATGCACGAACAGAATCATCCGGAGTACGAAATCATTTGACAATGACACACAGTGCAAAGGTGTGCCAGAAAATCAATTGCTCAGCCTTAAATGGGGTATTAAGTTTAAATTAAATGACACGAGATGTAAAGGTTTGATTTAGGTGCAATGTTTATCGCAATATTATTGTTGCATATTTTAGATTTGAGATTATTTGAAGTAAAAATTTAAATGTGTTAGATAGTTTTTTAAAAATAATTTGATTAAGATCTGTCAAACATTGCTACACTACATGTGTAAACACACTGGAGGACAAGACTGAAATACAAACACGCGCACACACACACACCATTGACTACCATGGTACTGGTAGGGATTCCCAGTCTAATATATTTGTTTTATTATACTCACCAAACTCCTGTGGGACATCCAATGAGTTTTGTGGAGGAATCTGACAACAAACATTAATAAGATAAGATTTACAACACAACAAAGCGGTTTTATGCCAGTAAATTTGAAGATATGATTATTTTTATTAATTAAATATATAATACATGTACATGATAGTACTTGCTCCAGTCCCACTTAATTATCATTAAGTTGGCGTTTCAATTAAACAGATTCTGTGATTGGTCAGATTTTCCCAAATTTTTTAAAAATCAACAAAATTGATGCAGTCCTGGTTACAAACCTGTATACCGACACTGAATAATATCAGTTTCTCTTACAATATGATTTGGAAACATTTCTTTGGGAATTCACTCTTGCAGACCTGTATGTCTTTTTCTTCTTTTGCCTCTTGCAGGTACATGTATGTGAAATGAAAGCAGTTTGTGAATAGGACTGCATCAATTTTTCTGTTTGCAAACGCAGGAAAGCATCAAATAGATCGTCATCATATTGAATTATGATAGTACATGTATTGATAGGCTTTCTTTTAAAATATCTTGTTGTCATTGTGGATTGACCCCATTCCAAAGAATGCAACAGATTTTGCGATTGATCATAATGCTCCAACTCATACAAAAATGTTTTATCGGTCATCATTTCTGAATTAACACTCATCTGCTTTCTATAGACCTGTCAAAAATAATGTAAAATTCCATCTCACACGACATAAATAAATCCCTGCGTCTTCAATATGTGCGCGATATAAATTGCATACAAACAAGAAGAGCAAACGCTCGATCGAGTCACTTTCGCAGTTCTGAATATTATATGAGGCATCAGATGGACAGGAAGAAATTGCTATTCACAACACAATACAGATGTAAATAATTTGATGTAAAGAATAATCCTATAAAGTTTGAATCAAATCCGATGAATAGTTTCAGAGATATGATATTTCAATTTTTTTCCTTCTCGACATACCTGTGACCTTGAAAAAGGTCAAAGGTCACCAAAGCAGACGTCAAAGTGTAGAGGTCACTGGGAGTCACGTTCACATAAAATTTGAGCCCGGTCACTTTTATAGTTTCCGAGAAAAGCCCAACGTTAAGTTGTGTGTTGCCGAACAGAAAAGGCTAGTTATCTCCCTTGTTTTTCTGATAACGTTCGTAAAAGGCTACAGATGTAAATACTTTGATATTTAGACTCGAACAAGTATAATGCCGACAAGTCAGAGACTAAGAATAAAGTAAAAGGATAGGGACTATTTGAATGATGCGTATTTCACTATTTGACACTCTGAGTGATTAGGCTGAAATGAAATTTCCTACAAAATGTCGTCTGCATGACTGGATGTTCGACCCGTGTTGTTCGTTGTGTAAATAACTTAAACAATGATGAAAACTCGTTGATTAGTGGAAAATAAACCCTCGTGAGTATTTGCAGCCGCACACTCTGAATTACCAAGCGACTGCAAATACCCACTCGTGGTTTATTTTCCAGTAATCAACTCGTGGTCATTGTTTAAGCTCTATTTAATGACCGGTAAATTTTAATGAGTTGGCATTCTGACCAATCACAGGATCTGTTTCATTAAAACGCCAACTTGATTGAATTACAAATAGCTTTGGTCGGGCGTCAATCCAGGATGACGACCTCAAAGTTTCAAATGGAAGCATGTTAATGTGTAATCAATGACCGGTCATTTTTAATGAGTTGGGGGATTCTGGCCAATCACAGGATCTGTTTCATTAAAACGCCAACTTGATTGAATTACAATCTACGATGACAACCTCGAAGTTTCAAATGGAAGCATGTTAATGTGTAAATTGTAATTAATGACTTTTAATAATTTTTAATGAGTTGAGGCATTCTGACCAATCATAGGATCAGTTTCATTAAAACGCCAACTTGATTGAATTACAATATGTGATGTGCCCTTTTCAATGTAAGAAATAGTTATTACATTTACAGAATGGTCATGGATGTAGGATGAAATAGTATAAATACCTCAGCAATTGCAGCCACACGGGGTATTGAATTTTCAGGTCTCCTCATCCGACGCAGTGGATTCATATCTGTAAACATTCATAATATGTATATTATGATAAAGTTATCATGTAGGTGTCACAAATGTTAATACAATGTCAAACAAAGCACAGGCGCACACAACAGTGGTGGGATTTCCGTCCCAGGAAGAATTTTATGAAGAAAAAAAAGTATATAATCCTATTTTTTTTAATCCCTGGCAGCTGTTGTTTACACTCCATTCTGTGAACAGGTCAACTACCTTTCACCAATGGGGTCCTGATTTTGCCTATTATGGTCCGCTGGACCCGAAAAGCAACAGATAACTAACTAACTAACCTTTCACCAATACCAAATTGACCAAAATGGCAAATTGAGAGATCTTGTAGGAAGCGCCTATGTCATGTCATCCTGGCGAACATGGAATCTTAGTTGCTATCTATTTGAAAACTGCTCACCCACAACTTTTCATAACTCATAACTCATAACTCATAACATTTTATTGATCCAACAAAGGAAATTAAATTGGTCATCAGCACATATAGGTCATTAATTAATAATTATAAAAGAAGAAGAGAAGAAAATTTATAAAACCCATGATAACAAAAAAATATCTAAAGTAATATATGTACAACTACAATACCCTTTTTACTTGCACACTTGACACACCGACACACCAACACACATGCATACATACCTACATACATACATACATACATACATACATTCCATGTTAAAGTGTAGTTAAGAACATCACAGTAATTATATCATTGTTTGGATTAACAGATAAGTTTTTATGTAAATGATGATAACAACAATCCATAATTAACGCTATTGCACTACCAAAAGAAGAGACCAACCAAACACATAAAACCAATCACAGTAATCATCATCAGTTATCACAGGTATCACAGTAGATTAGCCATCAGGTAGTAAGACTCAATTGGGCAAAATATAGTGTCAACACCATCACAACAGTGCTAAAGCTCATTATCACAGCACTAGTTATGATCAAAGGTCAAACAGTCATCAAATCATATTAAATCTATCACTAAGAGGTACATTTAAGAGGCATCACTGATAGTCTGTGGCCAGGACAATGGCTCGGTTGCTGTTAAAATATCTCACAGCTGCAGGAGACCTTCAGTGGTGTGGTAGAAAAAATGTGCAAGTGAAACTCACTTAATTTAAACATATTTCTCTTATTTCAAGCTATGATTCAACAATAATTTTAGAATTGAAAAGCAGCATCAAAATACTGTGTATAGCATTAGCAAGGGATATAACTCTGGGTGTTTCTGTTTTTGTCTAAACATTCTTTTCCAACTTGAGTAGATGTTTAATTGAAACAAACTGACTTGAAACTTGTTTCTCATTTGGTTCAAGCTATGGTTCAACAATTATTTGAGAATATACCACCTGCAATGATAAAATCATGAGCTACAAGTAAAAATGTGTAGTATAAGGGAGGTGACTTATTTTCTATGTTTGCTTTGTTTGCATGGTGATTTTCCTTTAATGCAGTAAACATTTGTTTAAACAAAGACAACATTAGGTGATGAAATTAAATACCTACAAGTTTGCAAGATTATTTTAAATTATGGGCATCTCCAATTTTAAGTTTTTGTTTAAGCCGCTTCTAAAACCCTTCTAGAAATTTGTTTACCACTTGTTTTTGTAGAGCCCCTAGCAAGAGTGAAGCAACCAAACACCTTCAAGTATAGAGGTTTTTGATTTTGTGCATTCATCCACCCCCCCCCCCCCCCAAAAAAAAAAAAAAAAAAAAAAGGTGTGTGCTGTTTTCAGTTTTAAGGCAAGGAGAGGCTCAAATAGCAACTCTTGAATTGCTAAAAATTCACTTTCAGCTGGTAAGTTACAAAAACCTTCAAGTTTACAAGAGATTTTACTTGTGTGCATCTCCACGTTTAAAGATTTTAGCTTATTGGAGCTTCTAAAAACCCTTCTTGAAATGTGTCTACCACTTGCTTTTGAACCGGCACAGTTGGCCTAGTGGTAAGGCGTCCGCCCCGTGATCGGGAGGTCGTGGGATCGAACCCCGGCCGGGTCATGCCTGAGACTTTAAAATTGGCAATCTAGTGGCTGGTCCGCCTGGCGTCTGGCATTATGGGGTTAGACTGGTTGGTCCGTTGTAAGAATAATGTGACTGGGTGAGACATGAAGCCTATGCTGCGACTTCTGTCTTGTGTGTGGCGCACGTTATATGTAAAAGCAGCACCGCCCTGATATGGCCCTTCGTGGTCGGCTGGGCGTTAAGCAAACAAACAAACAAACAAACAAACTTGCTTTTGAAGACCCCCTAAGGAAGAGTGATACAACCAAACATTATCCCCCCCCCCCCCCCCCCCCCCCCCCCATTGTATTCATTATGAGTAGGCTTGAGTGGATCAGGTTTCAAGTGGGATTACATCTGAGCACTTAACGCTGAACAGTATATCTGAGCATGTGTGAACAAATTTACCGCTCATTATGTATGCAGAAATTCCAATTTATTATATGTCAGCTTCTAGTGCACGTAGGAAGATGATTCAAACACGGAAATGATCAGAAAAATCCTGTCTAGCCTCGTGTTGGCAAAGCCAAAAGCGTCCATAAAAACGTTTTTCATTGGCTGAGCTCAAACGTCTCACTGAAGGAGAAGCACAGATTCAGCCAATCAGAGAGCCGCTTTCAAATCGACTCGGTACGCCACACCACACTGTTTTTATCGATCGCTGTTTTTGTGCTTTCTGTGCGTCTTTATTTTGGTTCAAACTTTCGGAATGGGGAAAAGAAAGGCCTCTTACAAGAGCAAGAGAAATAAGTGACCGAGAAACAGGTATGAATTAGCCAAGCTGACCGGAAAATCGTCAGTTGAACGTGAATCTGTAGCTGGCGATTCGAGCGAAGAAGGGACAACAGGCTGAACAGCTGATCAAGATTCTCCACAGCCACGTGCTTCGAGTGCAAAACTGAACAAGTTGAAGGAAGCTTCTGTGAAATTTGACGACAACGATGAACTAACTGGCTTTCGTTTTGTTGACTGTGAGCTTCTGGTTCAATTCATCAATGGATTACTGTGTCCTGAGTGCAAGAGACCCATCGGCGCTGGTCGTCTGTCGTCTGTGAGTAGCATGGGGCAACCATATTTTTCTTTGGATTTTTTTCGAAATTGTTATATGTAACTACATTCTCCAAGCCATCAGAATTGTAAAGCAGTTTAAATTTTGAAGATCGGTACATATTTGATTTTTTTATCTTTTTTTTTTTAAATTGCGATTTTAGGGCTGATGGAAAATTCTCCTGAAAAAGTGACCGGCGCCCTTTACAACCTGTCCTGCACACAATTTCAGCTAAAACCTGTTGTCATTGATATAAAGGGCTTTCTTGTCATAAATACTATACAACAGAACAAGTTGCGGGGTAGGAAGTCACACAGAAAAGTGTAACAGGACCTTTTTATCTGCCTGAAATTCTGAATTTTGATGTAGTGAGTGAACCTTCAAAAGTTATTGTTTCTGGCTCTTATGTCCAGACATTGCTGCTAATTTATTTCTTATTGATTGTTGTTCCACATCTGAATCAGGATTATCTTCCAAATATGGAAAAATAAGATCTGGTTAATCTTCCAATTAATTAGTCACATACCGAGTCTGATGCATTTCTTTGTACTGGAAACTTGCATTCTCCCAGTAAGGTAATACATTGTACTACGTTGCAAGCCCCTGGAGCAAATTTTTGATTAGTGCTTTTGTGAACAAGAAACAATTGACAAGTGGCTATGTCACACGCTTTCCTTCTTTGCCACTACTAAAGCAAACGTGTGCAAGATTGTATGTTACACGCTTTGGAGCATGTGCAAGAACGGATTCAAACTAGAAATCGTTCCTCCAAAAACCCCAAAATGCACACACAACTTTTATTTCTCCTGGTGTTATCGTTTCTTCTCTTTACACATTCTTCAACGCTGAGAATACTGAAAACGGCATCCCAGACGACAGTACAGTAAAACCTGTCTCTAACGGACACCCTTGGGGAATGGTAATAGTGTCCCTATTAGACAGGTGTCCCTTCTTCACAGGTGGAGGGGCCGGGGCAATATTTTACAAAGAGCACGTAAAATGAACAAGACACTTTTTGTCAGTCCTGTAGTATGTATTTATTGGATTGAACATGAGACTCACTGAAAATGTGAGTAAACAAATGATACATGTAGCAAACAACAACATCCCCCCCCCCCCCCCCCACCTACCCCGTTCCCTACACACACTGTGCATTCAAACTTACGCAAGTCGGACGTCACAAAGCTAAAAATAGCTGACTCTTCATCAGTCATTCAACGGGAAATTCCGCAGTGTGTCACGACCAAATTGGGTCTGCTCTTGTTTCATTCAGTTTTTCTTGTCTCAGCATAAATGCATGGAACAAAAATTTAGTTGTGTTAACTATTGTTTCCTTCGAACGATTGCTTACAAAGAGAGAGAGATCATCACGTCTTCTTTTTCCGATTTGATCCTCGCGATCTGTGTTTTACCACATCCCATCTCCTTCATCACATCTCGGCATGATTGGCCGCTATCTAGTTTTTTCAAGGCAGCGACACGCTGCTCTAAAGTCAACGCTTTTCTTTTTCCTGCTGGAGATTCCATTTTCAAACACAGTAGTCTACTGTTGCTTTTGGTTGTGACTGTATCCACAATGCGGAAAAGCGAAAGTGAGCGAAGCGAAAGTGAGTGAGCGAAAGTGGGTCTCCATCTAAACAAGCCACTGATTGGTCAGAAAAGGGACAGGACAACCAATCAACAACCATTTGTGCTACGGCTACCAAGCACTGACTGCATAACAGTCGAGTTTTCGAAGTTGTGTTTTTATGTACGTTGTGTCCGTTTGTGACAGTGTTTACACTTCCTACGGTCCGAAAAATCGTGTCCGCGTCCGTAAGTGGCAGGTGTCCGCCCGTTAAAGGTTAGTTATTGTTGAAATCGTGTTCGTGCCATGATAAACTGTCCGTTTGTTGCAGGTGTCCGTTACAATAACTTGAATAAGGGTCCGCTAGACTCAGGTTTTACTGTACTGTTTCCATACGCGAATTTAGCTGCCCTTGGAAAGTTGCTCGCTCAGGAGGCCTGTTAGTCTGAATCTAGAAGTAGAAGGACAGAGTTATGAACATAGATGACAAAGATCCCGGAAAGAACAAACATTTCGCGGATGCAGACACAGAAAGACGTCATGAAGATTGCGATGCTTCAAAAGATACAGACTGTGACGATGACTGTGACGTCATTCACATATACCGAGACGTCATTTATAGTTGTTCGGTCACTTTCGTCAAAAAGTAGATCTCTCCACAATGGCTGCTCCTGTGTTTAGGTTTATCAAGCGTGAGTACGCAAAATGTGTTTGTTCTCTCCTCTGTTGAAGCTGTGAGACATAATCTCCATTACGATCTAGTCGTGTGACAGTACCCGCTATTACGAGCTAGTCGTGTGACAGAGAGTTTTCTTGCACACGAGACTGTAGATGTTTCACGACGGCTTTAGCCGGAGTGAAACAGCAGCAGTCGAGTGTGCAAGAACACTCTGTCACACGACTAGCTCGTAATGGCGATTATGTCTCACAGCTTCAACAGAGGAGAGAACAAACACGTTTTGCGTACTCACGCTTGATAAACCTAAACACAGGAGCAGCCATTGTGGAGAGATCTACTTTTTGACGAAAGTGAACGAACAACTATGAATGACGTCTCGGTATATGTGAATGACGTCACAGTCATCGTCACAGTCTGTATCTTTTGAAGCATTCCATTCTTCATGACGTCTTTCTGTGTCTGCATCCGCGAAATGTTTGTTCTTTCCGGGGTCTTTGTCAACTCTGTCCTTCTAGTTTCAGACTAACAGGCCTCCTGAGCGAGCCACTTTCCAAGGGAAGCTAAACTCGCGTATGGAAACAGTACTGTAGTCTGGGATGCCGTTTTCAGTATTCTCAGCGTTGAAGAATTTGTAAAGAGAAGACACGACAACAGCAGGAGAAATAAAAGTCGTGTGTGCATTTTGGGGCTTTTGGAGGGACGATTTCGAGTTTGAATCCGTTCTTGCACATGCTCCAAAGCGTGTAACATACAATCTTGCACACGTTTGCTTTAGTAGTGGCAAAGAAGGAAAGCGTGTGACATAGAGTTTTCTTGCACACTCGACTGCTGCTGTTTCACTCCGGCTAAAGCCGTCGTGAAACATCTACAGTCTCGTGTGCAAGAAAACTCTCTGTCACACGACTAGCTCGTAATAGCGGGTAATATCCCATCTCCCCCTTTCCCCGTCGCGATATAACCTTTGTGGTTGAAAAGACGTTAAACACCAAATAAATAAAGACCTGTTTGTGTTGTTATTTTGAGTGCATAAAAAGGCTTGTCCTTAAAATAAAGTAAATGGGATTTTCCGTAGCGAGTCATCCAGATATATATATCTTCGGATGGTCAAGGGAACTGGTAAGAGTTAAAGAGAGTAGGAAATCAACTAATTATCAATGTAATTTTGATAATTACGTGAATACTCACCAAACTCATCTTCACTATTGCTGTCAATGGATAGTGGAGGGATGAAAGCATGTCTCGGCACCTAAAGACAAGAACTTGGGCATTCAGATGAGGAGAAACAAGCTTTTTTTTAATTTTATAAATGTCATGTAGCCATTATACGTTATTTGCGTGTTTGACCAACATATTACATTTTACACAGATCGAGACAGTCATTGTTCTCCGGTCGAGGTGAACAATTACTGTCGAGATTTGTGTTAAATGTCAGATTTTGGTCAAAATCACAAATAAAAGTTATGCATAGATCGAATTCCTTTCAGGTACTATGACTTTGTTGTTGTTTTGACGATTGAACGAGCCCGGGCACACACAGATGCAATCAAACACATAAGCTTCATATTTGGGCGTTTCAGGAGACAGGTTGACCGTAACTTCAAAGGAACTACAAAACACACGTCATATACTGACTTTGTTGTTGTTTTGACATTGAACAGCACACACACATGCAATCAAACACATGACATGTGTTTTGTAGTTCCTTTAAAGTTTCGGTCAACCTGAAACGCCCAATTATAAAGTTTTGTAGGCCTCTGACGTCACATGACTCAAAGAAGGGAAATCCAATCTCCAATCGATACATACATGTATAAAACAACTTTTTAAAATGAAACCAAAGCGGGTATAGTCCCCCTCTGACCCAACCCCACCCCCACCCCCCAAAAAAACAAACAAACAACAAGTCGCGTAAGGCGAAAATACAACATTTAGTCAAGTAGCTGTCGAACTCACAGAATGAAAGTGAACGCAATGCAACGCAGCAAGACCGTATACTCGTTGCATCGTCAGTCCACCGCTCACGGCAAAGGCAGTGAAATTGACAAGAACAGCGGGGTAGTAGCTGCGCTGAGAAGGATAACACGCTTTTCTGTACCTATCTTCGTTTTAACTTTCTGAGCGTGTTTTTAATCCAAACATATCATATCTATATGTTTTTGGAATCAGGAACTGACAAGGAATAAGATGAAAGTGTTTTTAAATTGATTTGGACAATTTAATTTTGATATTTATATTTTTAATTTTCAGAGCTTGTTTTTAATCCAAATGTAACATATTTATATGTTTTTGGAATCAGAAAATGATGAAGAATAAGATGAACGTAAATTTTGATCGTTTTAGAAAAAGAAAAAAAATACAATTTTCAGATTTTTAATGACCAAAGTCATCAATTAAATTTTAAGCCACCAAGCTGAAATGCAATACTGAAGTCCGGCCTTCGTCGAAGATTGCTTCAGACCTGGTTACTGTACAAAATTTGCATACAATCTTACGAAATTGAAGACCGCTGTACGATTATACGCCAGACATTAAAATCATACGCAAAAAACCAAAAAACAAAAAAAAATTTTTTTAAATTAAATAAAAAAATAAAAAATCAATCGAGAATATTCCTGTACATCACTGAAGGGGTTTTTGTGTGAAGATGGAACATGACTACCTTAATTATGGGGTTCTTCAGGAGTTAAAAATATAAGTCTGAAGAGGACTGTGTGAGCCTAGAAAGCAATGTGTAAAGAGGACTGTGTGAGACCAGAAAATACTGACCAGTGCAGTGACAGAAATGAAGGGCTGACTCAATACTGCTTGCAGCAGCTGATGCAAATTTTCCTCGGAGGTCAAAAATAAAAATTATGTTTTTCTATCATTCGTTTTGTGTCACATTTTCAAATATCTGATAGTGTATGGGGTTTTTTTTTCAACAAAAATGTTTTAATTTACTTTCAGCACAAATTCTTTCTTACATGTATTTACAGTCTTTAAATAATATACGTTATTTGCGTGTTTGACCAAAATATGACATTTTACACAGATCGAGACAGTCATTGTTCTCCGAGACCGCGCTAGCGGTCGAGGTGAACAATGACTGTCGAGATCTGTGTAAAATGTCATATTTTGGTCAAACACGCAAATAACATTTATGTATCGATCGAATTCCTTTCAGGTACTTATGACTTTGTTGTTGTTTTGACGATTGAACGAGCACACACACACATGCATGCAATCCACATACATGTATGCAATCAAACACATAAGCTTCATATTTGGGCGTTTCAGGTTGACCGAAACTTCAAAGGAACTACAAAACACACGTCATGTACTCACTTTGTTGTTGTTTTGACATTGAACAGCACACACACATGCAATCAAACACATGACGTTGTTTTTTTTTAGTTCCTTTGAAGTTTCGGTCAACCTGAAAAGCCAAATTATAAAGTTTTGTCGGCCTCTGACGTCACATGACTCAAAGAAGGGAAATCCAATCTCCAATCGATACATTGGGTTTGAGGGGGGAATAAAGCACAGTGTGTACTGCGAGAATGTACGAATTGTACACCTTAAAATTCTGATTGTACACATTTTTAGCCTCATTTGTACACCAGGAAATTTTAGTGGTAATCAGGTCTGTTGCTTGGCCAAAATTGCAATCAATTTGATTGAAAATTGAGGGCGTGACAGTGCCGCCTCAACTTTTACAAAAAGCCGGATATGACGTCATCAAAGGTATTTATGTCCCGGGATATCATTCCCAGGAACTCTCATGTCAAATTTCATAAAGATCGGTCCAGTAGTTTGGTCTGAATCGCTTTACACACACGCACGCACACACGCACGCACACACATACACCATGACCCTCGTTTCGATTCCCCCTCTATGTTAAAACATTTAGTCAAAACATGACAAAATGTAAAAAAGGTCTGCCAACAAGCCACCAAACATTTTGGATGATTTATTTCAGAAAATGTTACAGAACACAATGCTATTTTAAACAAATTCATTTTCAGCATTATATTTTAATGATAGAAAAATTTCCATTTTTATGTAATATTTTAATGGACAATAAAGTGCTGTTATTGTTATTGTTATTGTTATTAATTTAGATAGAAAAAGAAAAATAAAGTTTCCAGTTAAAATGAGATTCTATCATTTAATATTTTTTATTTATTAATTTATATACGTTATTTGTATCAATACAACCAGAACAAGTACTTGTATATTTAACATACAGTGATTTGAAGATGAGGTTCTTCCGAATGTGGCCGATCTGCTGGCTGGTGCGCTTGGTTTGGATCTCTTCCCTGAATACACCAAATTGTACCGGTATGCGTTATAACATATATTTATCCTACATACAAGAGAGAGACACCCGTGAGATAATAATCGTTCAAATCACACGTGTGTATATCATGTAAATAAGGTCATGTCAAGCAAGTCTGGCAGGGACCTGTTTTTCCACTGCTTATGATGCCAAAGTCACCGAGACAAACGTCATTATAGAAACAACAAGAAGAGCAAACGCTCGATCGAGTCACTTTCGCAGTTCTGAATATTATATGAGGCATCAGATGGACAGGAAGAAATTGCTATTCACAACACAATGAGTCACGTTCACATAAAATTTGAGCCCGGTCACTTTTATAGTTTCCGAGAAAAGCCCAACGTTAAGTTGTGTGTTGCCGAACAGAAAAGGCTAGTTATCTCCCTTGTTTTTCTGATAACGTTCGTAAAAGGCTACAGATGTAAATACTTTGATGTAAAGAATAATCCTACAAAGTTTCAATCACATCCGATGAACTTTGTCAAAGATATAAAATGTCTAATTTTTCCTTTGACGCTGACCTGTGACCTTGAAAAATGTCAAAGGTCAACGAAACCATCGTTAAAGTGTAGAGGTCATTGGAGGTCACGACTAAACAAAATATGAGCCCGATCGCTTTGATAGTTTCCGAGAAAAGTCCAACGTTAAGGTGGTGTCTACGGACGGCCGGCCGGACAGACTAACACTGACCGATTACATAGAGTCACATTTTCTCAAGTGACTCAAAAATTGAACTTCCTAATTACCCTTGATGAATCTTTAGAACTAACACGTCACGCCTCACTTTTAGAGTGACGTTTCTTTGCTTTGATGTAATAGATTGCACGAGGCTTTACAAGAGATCGAGGTTCAAAAACAAGTGTCTTCAATTTAGCTGCCTCGACTGCAGGACACTTTCAGTAAAATACATGTAAGTACAGTATGTAGGATAAACAATACTACATGGCTTGCTGTTTCGTACCAGATTTACACTCGTTGCTTTTTCAAATAGTGAACAGCTCGCTTTCGCTCGCAGTTCAATATTTAATAAAAAAAACTCGTGTAAATCTGGTATGACACAGCAAGCCTTGTAGTATTCTATATACCATGGGTGGGAGTTCCTCCGTCTCAGACGGATTTCCGTCTCAGAGAAATTTTGACAATTTATTTATTTTATTTTATTTTATTTTTTTTTTTTTGCGCCCTCATTGATAGTCATCTCATACTGTGTTATGCCAAATGGACTGATAGTGCACTTTTTGTTGTTTCTAATGCTTGCCAGGTCCCTAACATTTTTAGTTTTTGTTACTTTTTGTATCTCCAACAAGGTTCTTATTTATCAGAATTAAACTCAGGAGAGGCCAGAGAAACCCTTTTAAATTCATAAAATTCGTTTTCGGCCGGGGGCCTTCGCCCCCCTGGACCCCCCACCAGGGCGCTGCCCCTGGACCCCGGCCTTAAAAAAAGTTCAGTCTTGGAACAATTTTGGGCTCCCACCCATGATATACTAGCAGTTAAGACCGGCTTCGCCCGGGTGTAAGCTGAGCCCAATAGCACTTTAAGACTCTCGCCAACATATTTTTATCACCTTTACCTCCTTGTTTGAATACAACAAAAGAAGGTAAGAGTGACCTTCCTTATCTTCTATAAATTTCCGGAACTGTCCAGTACATTTGTATTTCTTGATTTATTCCTCTCTTATGAGCAATAGAGAGTCTCTTATATCACTGGCATTATGTGCTTGCTACAGGGGAAAAGTAGGCACCAGACTGTTCTTGCACAATATAGGCTGTTCCTGAAGGGGAGGTTCATAATATGAGAAAGGAAACAATGAATCAAGAAAATAAAACCAAGATGCACATCTGCTGCTCCTGGGGAGTGTGCATGCACTTTATCTTGTTCCTGCCTCTATCCATCTCTGAGTATGGGGACCACAGACAGAAACATCCAGTCAGGCCCGGCTTCGCCTGGGTGTTTCTGATTTCCCCTCTCTCTCAGAAACCTAGAATCTTATTCTAATGAGAATAAGAATAGATGAAAGTGTGAGATTTTTATCTCGCCCCCGACGACAAGGTGGACGATTTGGCATCCCTGTAGTGTAATACATTAGCCTTAATTATATAGCTATTTAAAAAAAATGAATGTTGATGTTAACCCTTTAAAACGGTTTTAATAAATATACAAAAACATGATAATCCTCACCTTGGGTCGGCAATACAACGCTGACCGGCTTCTCCCGAACTCAGCCTTCAAAGCTGAAGGGTTCCTTCCATTTAAGGAATGCAGCCTTTGGCTCCTGTTGATCAGCAAATCAAACTCTCCTCTTCCAAGTCCAGGCAACAGATCTCGCAGTTTAACTTCAAAATCCGACGCCGACATGGTCGGGGAAAAACAGCAGGTGTTGCCATTATTGGCCTTGCCTGCAATCAAATATCAATATAATATCATATACTTACACATTAAGCTGCTTCCATTTGAAACTTCCAGGTCATCATTACCAAACAAATATTTCACTTGCAAATTTCCCTCAATAAATTTTGATATTTAACTCACTATGTTACACTTTTCAGAGTGTAAATATTTCAGTTGCAAATTTCCCTCAATCAATTTTAATATTTAACTCGCTATGCTACACTTTCCAGAGTGTCGTTTATTTGCTTTGACATAATTGTTTGCACGAGGAAAAGATAAAGGTTCCAAATAATTTAAACACGTTGCTTCTTCAAATAGGAAACAGCTCACAGTTCAATATTTTAAGAACATAACTCTGGTACGACACAGCAAGCCAGGAAGTATTCTCTATTATATATATATGAAGTCAGCAAGTTGACCCAAAATCTCACCAAGCCCTTGTTCCCCAAATATTTTAATGGAGTGGGTCCTGAGGTGCGTATCTCCAACTGGAACCCCCGTAACATGCACGAACCACATCCTGGTGCGTTGCATTCTTGGCATTGTTTGTCCAGGCTGCTGCCTGAAAGCAGAAGCCCTAGAAAGCAAAAAAAAAAAAAATTGTTTTGATTATAATTCTTTTAAAAGCATTCCTTCTTGATTGATGTAAGATGCTCCCCAGCATGTCGTAAGAGGCGACTAACGGATTCTGTTTCTCCTTTTAGTACCCTTGTTAAGTGTTTCTTGTATAGAATATAGTCAATGTTCGTAAAGATTTTAGTCAAGCAGTATATATAAGAAATGTTAAGTCTTTTGTACTGGAAACTTGCATTCTCCCAGTAAGGTAATATATTGTACTACGTTGCAAGCCCCTGGAGCAAATTTTTGATTAGTGCTTTTGTGAACTCGAAACAATTGACAAGTGGCTCTATCCCATCTCTTCCCTTCGTTGCGATATAACCTTGAATGGTGGAAAACGATGTTAAACACCAAAGAAAGAAAAGAAAGTGTAAGGATGAGCGGTTTTGTTCTTAATATACATGTACTATTTGTTTTGTTTTTTCGACTCTTGAATTTCCTCATCGATAAGGATGTAGGTTTGTTTTGTCTGTGAGCTTTTGTCAAGGAATAACCGACATCCTTTTTCGCGTATATTTGTTCGCGTATATTTTAGTTACGCGTTGCTGTTACCGTTTTGTTTGCATGATGTTGTTGATTGTTGAAGTTTATCACAGCAAAGCTGGAGGTATCCCACGAACGCTATTCAGTAATCGACTTGAGAAATTTTCCTACCAATAATACATAATAAAGAAGGATTCATTGTGCCCGATCAGGAGCAACAGTTGGAGATGGAAGTTCTCCAAAAATTGGGAACATACTAACTAAAATACGGTGGGTGCATAAGGCGCCCCCATTTTTTAAGCAAACGCCACCCAAGGTCGCTTTGTCCAGGTAGAAATTCCGTAGTTACCAAGTCTATGGATAAAGCTCGCGTAAGAAGATTATGTCATGGTTGAAAGTCTTTGATGTCAATAAAGGCATCATGACATCATACCTCTATGTAGTCTTTCTCTCGCGCGGTGTGTGTATTCATTTTGTGCACATGTTTTAGTGTTAGGCAAAAAAAAAAAAAAAGCTTTGGTTACGGTTTCATGGCCAAACAAAATAGGGTAGGTAGGTCGATTAAACTTTTTTTTTTTGGTTTTTTTTTGTTGGTTGGTCCCTCTTGAAATAATAAAAATAGTTTTCGAGAGTCATGCCAAAGTCCAGTTCGAAAGAGTGTTCGGGCTCGGCACTTATTTTCGTCGACCCAACACATTTTATCCCGAACAGTTTGCCGTCCAAAGTTGGATGAAAATAATGAAAAATGTCCACCAAGGTTGCACTCTTCGAGTACCGACTTATCAGTCGTGTTTGTTCGATATGAACGCACTTTCCGAATACGATTTCAAATGCAGACGACATCTTTTTACGTTCGCGCAACGAACGAACGCACGAGACTGAGTTCCCTTGGATATGGGCGTTGTAAAAAGCGGAGTTGTGTCCCTTGTCGGGCTTGTTGTTGTCTGCTCGCCGGCGATCGATGTTTTCTCTGTGCCGTGGTGTTGTCGTTTTCGGTGGGTTTTTGTGTGTGTGTGGGTTTTTTTTTTTGTGTATGTATGTGTTTGGTTCATTTTATTTTTAGCTTTAGGACCAAAAAAAAAGTTTAGGGTCGGCCCAAAAAGTTAGGGTCGGTCGGGAAACCGTAACCAAAGCATTTTTTTTTGTTGGCCTTACTGTTTGTGTGTGTGTGCGCGCGCGTGCGTGCATGAGTCTGTACTCGTGTTTGTGTGTGTGTAAGAGAGAGAGAGAGAATATGAGTGTGTGTGTGTATGTTTGTTTGTAAAGGTGTGTGTGTGTCCGTCTGTCTATGTGCGTATGAGTGTTTTGTGTGTTTATGAGATTTGTGTGACTCGGTGAGTCACTGTGTGTGTGTCTCTCTAAGAAAGAGTGTATGTGTGTGTGCATAAAATCATAATTATTTTTTTTCAAGCCCATCTTAAAACAAGAAGGGCAAAGCCCATACGACTCACATCCTTGACCTTGACCTTGACCTTTACATGAATACAAATCCAGCGCGCTACCAACTGAGGTATATCCCCGCCCCATATCATATATAGGTTAGGTATTCAATCTCAAAAACTTTAGAGAAAATGAAAAATAGCTGTTTTTTTATACAACATTTATGGCCCCTGCGACCTTGACCTTGAAGCAAGGTCAAGATGCTATGTATGTTTTTTGGGGCCTTGTCATCATACACCATCTTGCCAAATTTGGTACTGATAGACTGAATAGTGTCCAAGAAATATCCAACGTTAAAGTTTTCCTGACGGACGGACGACTCGGGTGAGTACATAGACTCACTTTTGCTTCGCATGTGAGTCAAAAAAAGTATTCCTGTGCTCAGAATGAAAAACTCTATTTGTTTAACTAAGTTTCAAATGGGTTATTCAAAATTTGAAAATAACTTTGGAATACCTACTTTCACCTATATTTCCTTCCAAGAAAACTCTCCCTACTATTCCCTGCAGTTTTCCAATTCTTTTCTTGTTGTCTTATTTCTACCTGACTGGATCCATCACCTTTATTTCACTTACCAAAAGTCTTCTTTTCCACATCCTTATTTCTCTGCACCCCGCATGTGGTATGAGGCGACTAACGGATTCTGTTTCTCCTTTTACCCTTGTTAAGTGGTTCTTGTATAGAATATAGTCAATGTTTGTAAAGATTTTAGTCAAGCAGTATGTAAGAAATGTTTAGTCCTTTGTACTGGAAACTTGCATTCTCCCAGTAAGGTCATATATTGTACTACGTTGCAAGCCCCTGGAGCAATTTTTTGATTAGTCATTAGTGCTTTTGTGAACAAGAAACACTTAACAAGTGGCTCTATCCCATCTCACCCCCCCCCCCCCCCCCTTTTCCCCTATCCCATCTCACCCCTTTCCCTCGTCGCGATATAACCTTCGTGGTTGAAAACGACGTTAAACACCAAATAAAGAAAAAGAAAAGTCGCAGCATTGTGAATACCAATTGTATTTTTAGTATTGATAATTATCACTGATCAGCATTACATGGTTTTGTATTTTGAAACAAATCTGACTATTTCTTTGATACGCAAAGGGTTTCTTATTATATTTGTCCTAATCAAAAATGTTAAAGGGCAGACATCACAGTGAAAAAAGTGATTTTTGTGTTCCCTGGTCATATCCGGGTTTTTTCTGATTCTGGATTTTGAACCTCTTCTGGTTACTCTGATGAATTTTTTTTTAGATCAGAATTAATCATAAACGGTCTAAACGGCTAATTGAAAAATGTATGTGTATGCAATTTTGCCTTGAAAAAAACACAAAACAGCACAAAAATGCGTATGACATCGTCAGCGTTGGTCACGTTTGCATGACTGGAATGAGTTGTCTTCTCTTTGCTAAGATCAGTTCATGACGCGCACAACGGGAATTTCCGTTTACGGATTTCGCGCCGTTTGTAACAGCAACCTGAAGACATTCCAATGAGCCGAAGAGAACCGATGAAGATTCCGGAAGATTCCGTATGAACAGTTTTCGCTACTGACCAATCAAATCGCGGATATTAATCTTCGTTTATGCTCGGTCTTGCTTCGGTTCAATTCGGCCTTCCCAGAATGCAATATTCTTCATTTCCGCCAGAAGTTGACAAAGGAGATGTGAAATACCTACTGCTGCAATTTTCTTTGGATATCTTTCTGGAAACTTCCGTTCGTGACATGATTTGCCCCGATTTCAGTGCTAGACACGCAAAAGAGAAGATAATCGGGTAAAATCAGATCAGTTGTAGAGGCTCGCGTGACAGAAGTATAAAACGAAAGTGCGAGTCGATAGTGTCGTCTGCTATTGCTACGAACGAATCTGAAGATCAAGTTTGTGCCTTCTTCTTCCAAAATGAAAACTGGCAGGGAACTATGCTGCTTCCCTTGCAACAGATGGAACGGAGCAAGAAATCACCATCGGCGGTGTACGTGTGAAGCACGTTGCAATGAGTGTTTTGAACCAGGACTTATTTTAGAGTTGCGGAGCGGAATACGTACGGCACTACGGACAACACGTCGGAGTTCGCTATTTATGGCAACGAGAAGGCAGGCCCTATATCTTTTTCTCCAGAAAAAAGCGAAGCAAATAAACTCCGTAGAAAAAGAACAACCAATATCAAAATGACTTTGTTCAGCCATGGTGCAACACCATGCAACTCCTGAGAAGTCTGATGCAGTTGAATACTAGCCCAGGCAGAGCAGGGAAGATTCCAAGCAGCTGATGATCTGGTAGTAGGTATGTATTTTTTCTTCTTTCACAAAACAAAGGTACACGTTTATATATTTTTTTTTGGTTATTAGTGCAGTTCTGTTTTTGTGTGTTTGATAGTTATGCTGAAGTACAGAATCAAAGTAGCAACATCCTGATGCAAAGACACGTACTGTATAGGATGCAAAATCTGTTTTGGGTTGCTACTGTGAAGCTTGGTGGTCACCAGGTTTGTCAGTGTTGGGGCAAAACATCTGTTCTTTCCTCATTTATTTTGTCAAGCATATATAATATACCTTCCTTCTGTGATCACAGTTTCAGCACATCTTTCTTTCTTTATTTGGTGTTTAACGTCGTTTTCAACCACGAAGGTTATATCGCGACGAAGTTGCAGCACAAACAAACATGCATTCACATGGCCCAATGAGTGAACATGCTTGTGGTCATACTTCCCGTGCAGCCCATATGGTTTCTGCATGCAATGTATGTGCAATAGCTGTAAATCAGACCTTTCACTAGCCGTCAACCGCCTCCGAACCATTCACATGATTATTCAATATCTATTTCTTCACTGCTTGACTGTCAGCACTTACATACGCATGCGCACACATATCATTTGATCACATAACAATACCCTTTTCAAATGTGTATATACATGTAGGGGGAGGGTGGTAAGGCCAAAAAAAAAATTTTGTCTGTTTAGGGTAACCCGACCGACCCTATCGATTTGGCGCCGACCCAAAAACTTTTTTTTGATTTCCCAAAAAAAAAAGAAAAAAAAAGAGGTAAAAATGCTAAAAAGAGACATTTGGCGTTTCTTTCTCTCCCTTTCTCTCTGTTTTATTTATACGTTAGTTTTGAAACATGTATTCATCAAATATAAGAAGTGAATGTTCAGCCAACATAGCATTTACAAAACAAAAACAAAAAAACAAAAAAAAACCTACCTACCTACCGACCCTACTTTTTTTGGTCATGTTACCCTAAACAGACAATTTTTTTTTTTGGCCTAATCATTTGGAATAATTATGTGAAAAGCAATATTTCAGTTTGTCATAGACATTAATTTTGAATTTATGTTGTCTCTACAGATGCAGAGGTGGAAGCTGGAGAGGAGCTTCCAAAGTACCCATGGCATTCCAAGGCAATTCACAGACGTCAACCCAAATATTATAGTAACAAAGTAAAGGACACTGTTAAATGACTCACTGATTAGCGAACGACGAAGAAGAAGAATGACTCACTGATTATTCAAATTGAGTCCAAAAGAGGTTCGAGACAAGCAGCTTGACATGTAACAAGTTGGGAATTATGTATGGGCATGCTTTATGCAGCTTGCACATTACTCATGAGAGTTGGTCATTAAGACCTTTGAACAGGTTCCTTGGTGCTCACAGAACACTGGCTGTTGTTTTCGTAAATTTTTTTAAATTTATTTTCCGTTTTTCTCGTGGAACTAAGCAAGACTTGATTTCAGAGTCAGTGTTGTTTTGTTACATGTTTTGTAAACGTTTGTGGGCAAAAACTCCATTTTCTTCACGTTTTGTCTATTTTCTCAAAACTCCATTTTTGTCACTTCAAAAGCGAAAGGCTTTTTTTCTAATAAACTTGCGTTGTTGAAACTTTGCATACGTCTTGAGTGTGTTATTTCGGAGGTCTGATCAGAGCGTTTTGCTGAATTTTTTTTTTCGTGAAAAGTTATACCATTTTTGGGGGCGGTCTTTCATAAAATTTAACATCACTCATTTTCATCACTGATATGCTTTGAATGACTGAAGATATCAAAAAAAGCCTCTGATTAGACCTCCGAATTGTGCTAAAGTATAAATACAGGGATCGCGTTTACGCCCGATTTTTGCGTATTTGACGCATTTTAAAAGTCGCTGACGCGTTTTTTTCGCCGCGCCGCGTAAGCCATACGCAAAAATATTGTAACTTTTTCTTGTCTTCACGCAGCGCTTTTGCTCTGACTTAATAATCACCCGATCCTGAAACTGACTATAGGGCTCGAGAAGTGACGACACACATGAAATCTGCGCGTCAAAACTAAAGTCCGTTTCTTTTTGCATCGAAGTATCGCAAACGAACGTAACGAGGGTATTACCAGATAATGTCTTGTCGGATAATGAAACAGACATTAGCTGCTCTCCCATCTCGCGCTTCCAAAAGGCGGAAAGTGTGTCTAGTCGTATTAGAGCGGGAAACAAACTCAGCATGGTGTCTAAAAGTTATTCGACAGGCGTGCGCGGAGTTCGAAAGGAAAACTCGCCGTATTTAGGTAAGGAGTGTCTTTAAGTCTTTCGTGCGTGTTTTGTTTGTGTCTGTACGTGTTTTCGTAGTACGCAAAAATATTGGTCTGTGACGCGTTTTTTTCGTTTCGTTGCGTATGACTTACGCGTTTTTTAAAAAGCAAGCGCGATCCCTGTAAATAAGCATCAAAACAAAATTCCAGGCAGTTTTGTAAAAGCCTTTAGCTTTTAACCTTTGCCGTGCTTCCTGGGTTCACCTGTACCCAGAGACACACTAAAATCATTTTAACTCTGGAACCATTAAAGGTATCGTTTTGAAATTTTAAGTATCTCTCACACACCTAATCTCTGTCTGCAAATTTTTAGTGTGTACATGACAAAACATTAAAATTAATTGATTATGATAATTTACATAAACACTACCGATGGCGCGGGTTCACACAAACCCATACTTTTAAAGAGTAGTAGTGATTGTAACTATCCCTCTGCCGAGGGCGCGGGTTCTGATACACCCATAATTACCAAAGCGGCGGAACAGTGTCTGTCTGCCTGTTTGTCTCCAAGTGACTCTCTGTCTCTCTGTCTGTCTGTCCGTATCTCTCTGTCTGTTGTCAATTGGTCTGTCTGTCTGTCTGTCTATCTGACTGTCTGTCTATCTGACTGTCTGTCTCTCTCTCTGTCTGTCTCTCTCTCTCTCTCTTAGTCTCTCTCTCTTTCTTAGTCTCTTTCTCTCTCTCTTTCTTAGTCTCTCTCTTTTTAGTCTCTCTCTCTCTCTTATTCTCTCTCTCTTATTCTCTCTCTTTCTTAGTCTCTCTCTCTTTCTTAGTCTATCTCTCTTTCTATTTCTTAGTCTCTCTCTCTTTCTTAGTCTCTCTCTTTCTCTTTCTTAGTCTCTCTCTTTCTTAGTCTCTCTCTTTCTTAGTCTCTCTCTCTCTTTCTTAGTCTCTCTCTCTCTCTTTCTTAGTCTCAGTCTCTCCCTCCCACTCTCCCTCCCCTGCAAGAAGTCGGTGAAGGGAGAAACTCGATGCACCCACTGAAGTAGCGCTGTGGGTTTCCCTGAACCCACCCCGTCGTTAGAGAAATAAACGGTAAAAACCCTCTTTCAAATGTATGGGTTCAGACAAACCCGCACTCATCGTCGTTAGAGAAATAAACGGTAAAAACCCTCTTTCAAATGTATGGGTCGGGCGTGTGTAGTCAAAAGCGGCATCCGGCAAAGGTTAAAAAGGGGCAGTTTGGCAGCCATCTTGGATTGCTACCATGGCAACCGATGGTCCCTCAAAATATTTTTTTATTACATGTTATCAGGAGATGGACTGTGTACTTCAAAGCACACAACAAATTTGACCTAAGAGTTATTAAACGAAAAAAATCACTTTTAACACCAGTGTCTCGCCTTAAATGTGTCAAAATGACATGAAATTCAAAATGTAAATCCTAGGTAGAATATGATTCATAATTGTAGTTGTAACTAAGTGTATCTATAATTAATTATGCATTTTCACTAAGATTGTGAATGTTTATAAAAATTGAAAATTGTTGAATAACATATTTGGATGAAACAAATTTGTTTTTGTTTCAGCTTGCATGGTTGTATGTGAGTTGTCAGAGTGCCTGAAAATATGAGCAGCTAAAAACATGCTTTATAAAGAGCATAAACAATCCGGAATACGCATGGAATACGCATGCGGGACACCTGCGGTAGAGGTGCGTGTCACGCTTGATATCCAAGCAAAAAATGCACGGAATTTTTTTTTTTAATTGTATGCATAATGTTTGTTGGGATATTTGTTTGTATACAAAAATCACGATGAAAGGACAGGAAGTAATCTTAAAATTCTGGTATTTTTACAGAGGTTAGGCCTAAAAAAAAAGGTGTGGTTACGGTAACCCGATCTACCCTATTTTTAGGGGCCGACCATATAACTTTTTATTACATTTAAAAAAAAGAGTACAGAAAACGCAATGAAAGCAAAAGCGCTCGAGTCACACACTTATTTTCCTGTCAAGTAGGTTTAATTTGTAGGCTACACAGGAGAAAAAGAATTAAAAAAATGATTGCATACCTTCCTACCCAATTTTTGGGGGGGCTATGTTACCTTAACCACACCTATTTTTGTTTTGTTGCCTTAGGCGAAAAAAAATAAATAGGGTAGGTAGGTTTGCAATCACTTTTTTTTAATTAAACCTACTTGACTGGGAAATAAGTGTGCGACTCTGGCGCTTTCGCTTTCATTGCGTTTTTTGCACTCGGTTTTTTTTTGACAAATGCAATAAAAAGTTATAGGATCGGCCCCTAAAAATAGGGTAGTTCGGGTTACCGTAACCACACCTATTTTTTTTTTTAGGCCTTATGAACAGAAAGTGTGAGGAAAAAAGAGCTCACTGAGTCTTGAAAGAAACACGCATCAGTTCATACCCTTTCTTTTGATTATAAATATTGATGGAGAAATAAAATACAGTAGTATTTTAATACATTTTTATTTATGGAAAATTAGGTAAGCTTGCTTTAAAAAATGAAATTTTTTTTAGCTTGCATTGATTATAAAGTTACATTATTATTTGTTTCAAATATTGATGTTTTTGTTATTAAGTTCTGTATTAAATCATGATTTTAAACACCCCCCCCCCCCCACCCAAATTTTTTAAAAAAAATATTCCTGCTTGATGTCTTAAGAACTAGGGTATACATTTCTAAAATAAATGAAATAGTAGCCTAAATAGAACAATAATAATAAAAATTTAAACAGTACAATTAAAATAAATCATTAATAACCTTTCCATCATGGTAATGTTGTCTCGCCGAAGTTCTGTTGTGCGAGCTCCAATAGTAGCGTTGATGGAGTCTCTCAGACGCTGAAACCTGTCGTCTGCTGCCATGGCTATCTCAGCGTATGAACTAAAGAAAGCGACCAATGCTAGTCTAGTTCTCAGCTGACCTTCACCTTAGGATCATTTTCTGTTTGTGTGACGCAGACGACCTATTTTTGCAGACGACATTCACTTCAGCTGTATATTTTGGCGGACAATTTGGTAACTTACAGATACAAAATGAATACGATTTTGAATATGGGAGTTGCGCTATTGGAAGTATATCAGCATAAGTAGATCGATGTGAAATAATGGGAAATATACTCATTCATTGACATTTGGTCGTCACTCGGAACGAATCTCAAAGTGTTTAATTCTCAACTTTTGCACCGGAAGAAGCTCGTATATCTTTTTCTAGACAGGGAAATTTCCGAAGGTAGGACGTTTGTCGGACTTGTTTATCTCAATTTAACTCAACCTCCCATTCAAAGTACTGCATATCAAACGTTGGATCTCGTAGTCCACTCATGGGGTATAATTCATAATGAAATGATATTTTGACTTCAACATACAATCAAGTAACAAAATCGGGAGTACGTCGGCCAGGCGTCGGCCAAAATTAACTTCAGACTTAATGTTTTTCCACAAATTTCAAGCGGTAGAATTATATTTAGGAAGACATGCATGTCAATATCTTACAATTGAAGCAGATTTGTGATGTAATTAAATCAAGTTTACCCCAACATTCGATTTATTCGAGAACACACCGAGCAGTTACGTCCCTGGAATAAGTCAATAATCATTTTTCGTTAAAGTTAATTTTTAAGTCAAAATACCATTGCTCATCACAAATTAGAAGCTAAGGGGGTGATACATGTTCCACAGTTCGACTTAGCAGCACTTGGGGGGGGGGGGGGGGGGGGGGGGTAGTGAGCTTGAAATCAGAGCTGGCTGACGTCCTCCCTGAAGGAAGGAATAACCAAGTTAAATGGGAACAACTCTTGCTCTGACCACCTATTATCTCCCTGCTGGTCAACCCCAAAATGGACCGAAAAGGAGGATTCAAAGAACGCTTGAGAACTCTTCTCCTATTGGTCGGAGGACGAAACAGTGAACAAATTATTGTAGACGAGATATTTTTTATTTCGGTTAACAGTGACCTCAAAACAGCTGGCAATAATTTGTACTGGGTAAATTTTATTTGTTGAAACTTTAGAAAAAATTTTCCCTGTAAAGCAGTGTTTTCTCAAGTTGGGTTTGTTGGTCATCTCCAATTTATTTTCTAATAGAGAAAAATCAGAAAATCGCAGAAATGTGAAGTTAAGATATGGGAAAAGTGGTGTTTTCACACAAGGTATCACCAACTTCCAAGTACTGACGGAAACAGCAGAACTCGAATGCAAGTGATTGGTTAAATAGAGAACACTACATGGCTTGCTGTGTCTTACCAGATGTACACGAGTTGTTTTTAAAAATATTGAACTGCGAGCGAAAGCGAGCTGTTCACTATTTGAAAAAGCAACAAGCAAGCAAGCCATGTAGTATTCTGTTTATTATACATTACCCGCTATTACGAGCTAGTCAAATGACAGAGTTTTCTTGCACATGAGACTGTAGATGTTTCTTGGCGGCTTTAGCCGGAGTGAAACAGCAGCAGTCGAGTGTGCAAGAAAACTGTCGCACGACTAGCTCGTAATTGCGATTATGTCTCACAGCATAGGCATAGAAAGATATAAATGAGTTTTTGGGGACGAAATAACAGGCACAAAACCAGATTGACAACACAATTGCCTTTTCACACATACCGTACACATGCAGAAGATAGATCCAATTCGTTTCGTGTCTTTTTCTGGTTTAATGCATTTAACAAAGTATCAACCAACATTTCTGAATCTTTCAATGAAAAAAATAAACTTGTTTTGAACCAAACAGCACAAACCAACGAAAGCTAAACACACAAACACACGCGCGCACTAACACAGATTGAATGCAAAGCGCGAACAAACACAGAGACTTTTTGTAGGTCAGGTCGTGGGAAAGTCCACCTGAAATGTTCCACAGGGGAACTGGTTGTCTTTGGATTGTTCTCTTTCTCATCATAAGCCGTGGAAAAACATGTCCCTGCCAGACTTGCTTGACATGACCTCATTTACATGATATACACACACGTGTGATTTGAACGATTATTATCTCACGGGTGTCTCTCTCACGTATGTAGGATAAAGTAAGTCATGTGACCTTGGCGTCCTTGACACCCCACACATTGCTTCGACTGTCTAGACCACTGTGGTCTAGACGACATTTTTGCAGCCTCAACACTGAACTGGTTTGTGAATCATGAAGTATGTAAAGTACCTCTCCTACATATTTATGACAAAGTTGATGTGGTAACTCGGTCACGGTCATAGAACTGATATTATACGTTATTTGCGTGTTTGACCAAAATATGACATTTTACACAGATCGAGACAGTCATTGTTCTCCGAGACCGCGCTAGCGGTCGAGGTGAACAATGACTGTTGAGATCTGTGTAAAATGTCATATTTTGGTCAAACACGCAAATAACATTTATGTATCGATCGAATTCCTTTCAGGTACTTATGACTTTGTTGTTGTTTTGACGATTGAACGAGCACACACACACATGCATGCAATCCACATATATGTATGCAATCAAACACATAACAGACCTGGTTACTGTACGAAATTTGCGTACAATCTTACGAAATTGAAGACCGCTGTACGATTATACGCCAGACATTAAAATCATACGCAAAAAAAAAAATTTTTTTTTTTAAATCAATCGCGATTATTCCTGTACATCACTGAAGGGGTTTTTGTGTGAAGATGGAACATGACTACCTTAATTATGGGGTTCTTCAAGAGTTAAAAATATAAGTCTGAAGAGGACTGTGTGAGCCTAGAAAGCAATGTGTAAAGAGGACTGTATGAGACCAGAAAATACTGACCAGTGCAGTGACAGAAATGAAGGGCTGACTCAATACTGCTGACAGCAGCTGATGCAAATTTTCCTCAGAGGTCAAAAATAAAAATTATATTTTTCTATCATTCGTTTTGTGTCACATTTTCAAATATCTAATAGTGTATGGGGTTTTTTTTCAACAAAAATGTTTTAATTTACTTTCAGCACAAATTCTTTCTTACATGTATTTACAGTCTTTAAATAATGGGGTTTGAGGGGGGAATAAAGCACAGTGTGTACCGCGAGAATGAATTGTACACCTTAAAATTCTGATTGTACACATTTTTAGCCTCATTTGTACACCAGGAAATTTTAGTGGTAATCAGGTCTGACATTAGCTTCATATTTGGGCGTTTCAGGTTGACCGAAACTTCAAATGAACTACAAAACACACGTCATGTACTCACTTTGTTGTTGTTTTGACATTGAACAGCACACACACATGCAATCAAACACATGACGTGTTTTTTTTTTTAGTTCCTTTGAAGTTTCGGTCAACCTGAAAAGCCAAATTATAAAGTTTTGTTGGCCTCTGACGTCACATGACTCAAAGAAGGGAAATCCAATCTCCAATCGATAGATTATTTTTTGTTTGGTTGGCCTTTGCAATTGCAGTTTGCGGTGAGTTTGACGCATTTTTGGCCTAGCCTGCAAACAAATTTTGAGTTTATACCAGATCTACATTTGTCACAGACTTTTCTTTTCAGCATTTCGCATATCTTACAAGAATTAAGATTTTTGTGTCCATTGTCGGGGTTTTTCCCAGCAGGCTAGCTAACCTTGGCGCAGTTACTGCATTCACATCTAAACTTTTTGCTTCGGCAGTGGGTCTGTAGTCATTTGTTTATATTGCCGATGTTACTACATTAACTTTGGTGTAGTTGTAAGTCACTGAAGTACACATGTCACATGTATCAATCATGTGTTTTTTGGTGCTTGTGGTTGAGAAGATTAAAAAAAAAGAGAATTAACAGTATGTTCTTTCTTCTGTTATTTGCACATGTCACCAGGATGATGAGGTTTTTTTTCAGGTCAGCCCAGTACAGTGCGCCATGTTCTATATATAGTTCTTCAGCCAATTGTGTCAGCACAGGGAATGTCATTGTTTTTCTGTGTATTCAATTGTGGTTTATTGTGTTGCAGATGTAGATGCAGCCAGTGTAGAGAAGGGTCGGGAAGAAGAAGCAGAAGACGAAGAAGAAGACGTGGCAGCCATACCTGTGGATATAAAACAGGGCGCAGCAGGTAATTTTCTTCTACTTTTACATCTTCTTTAATAGTGGGTATTTTTCCCGGCCATTTGCAACAATTCATATGTCAATGGTGATAGGTCGAAAAAAATGTTGGTGTACTTTGTTTCTTGTCCGCAGCAATGCAGCCAGTGTTTGCCAATGTAGTGCATGTCGTTATTGTGTGTATTACATTGTGGGTTGTCATGTTGCAGATGCAGCCTATAAAGGGGAAGACAAAGGCCAGGAAGAAGATTGCTGAGAAGTGGGACACCACGTGGTAGCAGTGTTGAGGTTTGTGAGCATATGTTTTTGGCTCACGTGAGTGTAGCCTATGCGATGCTAACTTTTGTCTGTCTGTGCGTGCGTGCCTATGTATGTATGTATGTATGTATGTCTGTGGTAGAAACTTTAACATTGTCGATTTCTTTCGTGAGCCTTGAAGGCTTCGCCTCTTGTTTTAAACTTATTTAGTAATAATATTTTATGTAATTTTAGTGTGAAATAAAAAATTTAGGTGTGTGTACAATGTAAATACATTTTATCCCCAAGTACGCTAGTACTATGGCTCAGCAGACTTTAATTGTATGTGTGTGTCTATCTGTCTCGACTTAACAGCTTATTGCTGGGAAACTACTGGGCGCAGTATTAAAACTTCATAATGTTACCTGGGACCTAAATGCAAAATAAACCACAAAAACAACTTGGCGGTGGGAGGAATTCTCGGAGCAACAGCCAGCCATTGACCTGATAAAACAGCAGAACGCGTCACACAGTGAAGAGAAATATTAACAGCTATTGTGTTTTCAGCGTAGCAATAGGGCCCGATATTTAGACGAGACAAGTATGATGCCGACGAGTCGAAGACGAGTCGCATTATACTTGATCGAGTCTAAATATCGGACCCTATTGCTACGATGAAAACACAATAGCGTTTATATAGCTATTCTGACATTAAATTCTGTGTTAAAATCATGTTTTTGTCAGCAACAAGGACCAGAATGGTCGATGTCATTGATTGCAGACGACGGTTCCCTTTCTGCATGAAGCCACGGAAATAACCGAACATTGAAAAACCCACGGACATGTATTACGGAGAAAACTCAAGATAACCGGATGCTTAGCATTACGTCAATATCTTAGGAATCATATGCCGTTATGACGTATCATGCTTGCCTACGTAGATTGTATGTTCGAAAGTCTGACTTCTGTTGGGAATTCGCGTGGTGAAGACTGCGGTAAATCTGTAGATGATAAGAGAACAAGGATTGTCTCAGAAGAAACGACGAAATGTTTCAGACCGGTAACTTCATTTCAACATTGCACTACACAATGGACGTTCTATGTGACAGGAGAGTTTGCTGATTTTGTGTTAAACATTGGTGATTGGAGAGATCGTCTGCAAAAATCAGAGATAGGTCGCTTCAGATTGCAGCTTCTGGAAATTTGCAAGGTTTGCTGCCAGTTAAAGAACTGGATTTTACACGTAATGTATGTCATGTACAGTAAGCAACAACAAAAACACACACAAAGCAAATTGCATCGTCTGTCGACTAGCCACAGACACAAGCCTGGCGAGGTATGCGTGTACTTTATACACGTGGAAGAAACCGGAACCATGCGTCTTTGTTATTGCCGATATCGTTTGGATATCGGCAAAAATGGCCAACTTTCGTAGCGTTATGCTTTGATGATCGGAAAAGGGATGTGTGAGACCATCCAATCACAGCCCCCGAATCCCCCCACGTGTCCATCAGAATAGCTATATAGTGTCATAAAAATATTACGTAATGCATCATGACGTCATGCCTTCCTGTTGTAGTCTTTTTCTCTCGCGCAGTGTGTGTGTTCATTTTGTGCACATGTGTTAGTGTTTGTGTGTGTGTGTGTGTGTGGGTGCGCGTGCATGAGTCTGTACTCGTGTGTGTGTGTAAGAGAGAGAGAGAGAGGGGAGTGAGGGAGAGTGTGTGTGTGTGAATGTGTGTGTGCATTTTCACTGTGATTAAATAAAATATAAAGGCCAGTCACCACGCACATCCTCGGCTTGCATGCAACGTATTTATATAGCAAAGGGAATGCCTGTAATTCACACAGAGCAATCACTTGGTCTTAAACGTGCACAAGACAAAAACTTTCATACTGGGGGAGCGAGCCAGTCTGAAGAGTACTTGGTTCCAGCGCGAGCGTTTTTTATTTGTGAATTAATATTAATTACACATTAACATGCTTCTATTTGAAACTTCGAGGTCTTCATCGGGGATTGACGCCCGACAAAAGCTAATTGAAGCCCGACGGAGCGAATTCAATTAGATTTTGGGAGGGCGTCAAATCCACGATGAAGACCTCGAAGTTTCAAATGGAAGCATGTTAATGTTATTGTAATTCAATCTGACGACGATCTGTTTCCTGCTTTCATGCGATGGTAAACAGACGGAATTGGTTCTGTTCTGTTCACACACTACTTTCAGTCCACCTACCTGCAAGGGTCAAGTCCCAAGAAATATATCTCTGTATTCCAACTTATCACTCTGCTCCTGTTTTGTTTTCTTTCACATACATTTTCCCTTCTTTTTTGACGGATTTCTGGACAGCAAACTCTAAAACAAAATCTTTTCATCACAATAGCTATCTTTGGAATTGACTGACGTAGTCCGGAAGAATTCATGCATCAACTTACGTCACGTATTCGACGTCATCACTTCGCATACCTTATGGTCTCGGTATTTCGTTGGCCTTCATATTTCCTACTTGTAAAATGACCCTCAAAGCTAACCGAGACTAGTTGAGGTATCAATGCGCATCGCCAGCAGGTGATTAATGGCTATTTTAGCGAGTGGTTATCGACAATTAATGACCAGTAATTTTTTTATGAGTTGCAGGCATTCTGACCAATCACAGGATCTGTTTCATTAAAACGCCAACTTGATTGAATTACAATAATCTTTACATGCTTCCATTTGAAACTTCAAGGTCTTCCTCAAAGTTTTAAATGGAAGCATGTTAATGTGTAAATAAACAACAATCATGCATTTAATGTTTTATTTTTGTGTGACATTTACAGGTACTGGTTATGGAGTGTGCAGACATGGTAATAATGATGGCAGAGCAGCAGAGACATTGACTGCTTTAACCAGCCCTGCCCAGAATGCATGGAATTTCAGGTGGATACTTTGTAGTAACAAAGTAAATAAAAAGGTATGGTACAGTTTTACCCTCTGAAAAATTCTAGTGGTTTCCACATCTGTTTACTAAACTGCTGCATGATTAATTTACATAAAGTGCACCTTATGCATGACAAGTGCACAAAGGAACAAGTTGGTTGGTGTAATTCGTACGAATTGTGTGTATTTTGTTTTAGTTTTTTTAGGAATAAAATTTATTTTTGAGGTTCAACTTTACATTATGAAATTGAGTGTTAGCCAAACCAACCCAGTTTCAGTGAGAATACTACATGGCTTGCTGTGTTGTACCAGATTTACACAAAATGTTTCTTTTTTTAATTGAACTGCGAGCGAAAGTGAGCTGTTAACTATTTGAAAAAGCAACGAGCGTAACACTGTAACCCTGGTATGACCCAGCAAGCCATGTAGAGTTCTGTTTTTATCCCACATACATGAGAGAGACACTCGTGAGATAATAATTGTTCAAATCACATGTGTGTACAACATGTAAAGGAGGTCATGTCAAGCAAGTCTGGTAGGGTTCAAATGCTAATGTCAAAGTCACTGAGACATACGTCATCATAGAAAACAAAAAATGCGCTCACTGATTACCCTGAAAGAATCTTTAGAACTAACACACTTTCAGAGTGACGTTTCTTTGCTTTGACGTAATAGATTGCACGAGGCTTTAAAAGAGATCGAGGTTCCAAAACAAGCGTCTTCAATTTAGCTGCCTCGACTGCAGGACATTTTCAGTAAAATACATGTCAGTACAGTATGTAGGATGAACAGAATACTACATGGCTTGCTGTTTCATACTGCGAGCGAAAGTGAGCTGTTCACTATTTGAAAAAAACAACTCGTGTAAATCTGGTACAACACAGCAAGCCATGTAGTATTCTCTATATCCTACATAATGTACGTGAGTTGTTCTCTCGAGCTGGGTATCAACCTGTGACATGGAAGTCAAAATATGAACTAACTTCAAATTCATCAACAATTCATCAGAAAAGTATTAATTTAAAGGCACAGTAAGCCTCCCATAAACCATCACAGATCTCTCAGGCTTTTCCACACAGTACAAACACCCTTCCATTTGAACGCTCACCGAACGGGAACATCCTTTGTACCCTACGTAAAGAGCGAGCAATTTTCAAAGAATTTATTTTTGCGTGGTTTATCTTACCCCTGAGCCATCGTGAACCCGTGTGATCCAGTTTCCCTTTTTCACAATGCAGTCGTCAGTTTGTAATTTGAATGCGGATCACTGTGAGATTATCTGCAATAGCACGTTATTATGTACCTCTGACTTTTCATGAAACAAACTAATGTGGTTCATAAGAACTCTAGCAATGACTTTTTAATGCCTATAAACCGCTGTCTGCTACGAAAATCACGACCTTACATGATCCTGCTTCCGGGCTTTTCTTTTTTCAAACTTTAAAAACTTCGAATTGTACTGATGTTGTTTTCATAGAAAAATAATTCTTTTATTATTTAAGAATGTTTGTGTAATAAGCTGTCAATTTATTATTTAGATTTTAAAAGTGAGGTCCAGCGCCAAAACGCAATCATCGCTCCACGGCTATCGCCAGTTGAAGGGAATAACTCATTTTTGACCTGAGTTCAGGATGGGTCCGATTGAGATGGTCTCGATCCGAAACATTAATTCTTTGAAAATTGCTCGCTCTTTACGTAGGGCGCGTAGGATGTTCCCATTTGGTGAGTGTTCAAATGGAAGGGTGTTTGTACTGTGTGTAAAAGCCTGACAGTATCTGTGATGGTTTACGGGAGGCGCACTGTGCCTTTAAAACAAACAGGTTAAGTTGTTGTATTTTATATAATTTGTGCTACAGGCATGGTTGGCCTGGTGATAAGGCGTCCACCCCGTGATCGGGAAGTCGTGGGTTCGAACCCCAGCCGAGTCATCTAGTGGCTGCTCCACCTGGCGTCAGGCATTATGGGGTTAGACTGGTTGGTCCGGTGTCAGAATAATGTGACTGGGTGAGACATGAAGCCTGTGCTGCGACTTCTGTCTTGTGTGTGGCGCACATTATATGTGATAAGCAGCAGCGCCCTGATATGGCCCTTCATGGTCGGCTGGGCATGAAGCAAAACAAACATATAATTTGTGCTTGTTTATTTTCAGTTTACTGGTAATGCCAATGCTGATCTATGGCCTGGCGGTACTATCATAAAGGCGTAGGATGAATCAGATGGGAAACAACATTGACTGCAGAAGGATGAAGCATAGCTGCCAACCTTACCGGATTATCCAGGAATCTCCTGAATTTTGAAACTTCTCCCTGCTCAGATAGCGGTCACCCTGGACCCCCTGGCTCCTTGATTTTGACTTCAGAAGGTTGGCACCTATGAGGAACCAACACATACATCGCTGGATCTCGTGGTTCATCAACCTGATCATACTGTACAAATAAAAAAATATTCTGGTTCCATTTTCAGTATGAGCAGTTGTGACAGATGGCTTACAGTGTCATAACAAATTTACAACAAACAAAAATTTGTTCTTCAAATTATTTAACTGCGATTGAAAGCAAGATGTTCACTATTTAAACAAAACGACTGTAAATCTTGTATGAAACGGCTAACCATGACCATGTATTATTGTGTTTATCCTAAAAAATTTAATTACATGTATTTTACTCCAAATTTTCGGCAGTTGATGCGGTCGAATTGAAGACATTTCTTTTGTAACCTCTATCTCTTCCAAAGCCTCTTGTAATCTCTTGCGTCAAAGCAAAAAAACACTGATCTGGAAAGAGTAGTGTCACGTGTTAGTTTTACAAATTTATCGTTAGGAAATTAACGATTGCAATTTTCGTTTTGTCCATAATGATGACTGTCTTGGTGACTTTGGCATCATAGGCAGTAGAAAAAACATGTCAATGACATATTTGCTTGAAATGACCTCATATTCCCACATGTGGTTTGAACATTATTGTTATTTAATGAGAGGTCTTCCTGAAACTTGGCACACACGTAATGGCACCATTCTTTGAAAAGTTTACAAAGTTGCGTGTGTCATTTTTTGTTTGTTTTGACGTTACGGACATTTAATATTTTTTTAACCGTTTCAACGTTTCTCTAATTACTGGAACATCTACCGTTGAGGGTCTTTGTCGTCATTCTGTGAAATTTGGACAGGCTACTATTTGTAGATTTAGATTTATTGAATATCAACTGCGGCTACCCAGCAACAACAAAATGCATTGTTGGCTGTTTTCCAGGATTGTGGTCGTCCCCTTTTACACGCTGGATCAGCCTGACTACGTTGTGGATTTGAACAAAATGTTCATGAACTGTTAGAAAAGACACCAAATGAACTTATATTATAAACTGCTAAGGACAGACCAACTTGTACATGTGCAAGACATTATACATTATGACCAAAATATGAAATTTTACACAGACCGAGACAGTCTGTGTTCCTCCGATACCGCGCTAGCCATAATAATACTGCCATCTTCTTCTTGTCATTCGCCAATGCTAAACTTTTAGTCCAGCTCTGGTGATGAAGCTGGTGGTCTTTTGAAAACAGACCTGTTTACCCTCCCGGATTGTCCGGAATTATTACGGATTTGGGGTATAAATTCCGGCATTACGGAATACTACCAAAAATTTCGGAAATTCCGGTCGAGAGAACCTTTTTCGTGCGTGAAAATTCGAAGTCGAAATTGTGGTAGTCACCAGGACTGTGATTTCAAGGCTGACCGAAACAGCCTTTTCTGCGCATGTGCACAGCAAGGTATTTGTCAGATTCCGCGGATTTGACATCGACATTGGTCCGAATGGTCCGAAGGGTAATATAGGGCCGATCTCTGTGGGGACGAAATGCCAACCAAAAAAGCAAAAGTTGTACAGACATATCGGCAAAACTATTAAGTCAAGTGGCGGTGTCTGGTGAAGTTTAAGAAGAGCGAACCACATTCATTTTGGTGATCAACTTGAGATCAGTGCAACAACAAAGCTAGTCGTTACGAGTCACGTCGCGGCACGTGTCCCGAGGTTAGACGCAGCATTAGTTTGAACAAAATGCAGTACACAAATGAACATGAAAACAAACAAAAACACGAAATTATGTTTGGCAAAACATGAGCCTGCTTCGCATCGAGTTTATTTGACCTAGGTCCTTCCACAGAATCTCTCCGACCTGCGAACCGATCTCTCACTACGGTCAGTCGCGCCGGAGACATATAATTATGCAGGTCTATGGTCGCGCTCATCAGTTTCTTGGCTGTTGCCGAAATTCAAGTCTTTCTGAGACTAAAACTGATCTCCATTAATATTTCTCCAATATAGCAAAGATCACAGTTCTTTGAATCGAAAAACGTACAACATAATGTTCAAATGAAATAAACGAATCGGTCCTCTAAATTTAAAGGTAGCTTCTGGAGAGAGTTATCATGACTGGTTTTAAAGCAGGATGTCTGATGTGACAGAATGTAAGGTGGTTTTGTTCACATGCATCTTCAAGTGACTGTAAATAGTCCAAGGGCGGAGGGGTGGGGGTGGGGGGATGTTACAGGGGTTCCGGACCCCCCCCCCCCCCTTGCTGTCAAAAAAGCAAAAAAAACAAAACAAAAATTCAGTCTGTGGGAAAAAAAAAACTAAAGACATTTTCTGTCTGTGAAATTGTTGTTGTTGTCTGGAGCAGATATCAATGAAGATAAATTGCCATTATTTAATACTAACTTTAAAAGAAATAATGAGTGGCTGTTGACACCAATTTATCATGTTTAAAATGAAGGATAAGCTACAAATTGTTAATAAAATAGCTAAAATTCTTCAGCCAGACCCCCCCAACCCCTGGACCCAGGTTGTACCCCCCCCCCCTCTAGCTCTCTTGCCCCGCCCGGCCCCTGAATACTATACTGTGTTGTTGTTTTTTAGATAAAGTAATATCAGGTGTCGTGTGTTTGTGTGTGTGTGTCATCGAGCTTCTGTGTGTGTAGTACAATACTGTTAAACATGGTTAACAATTTTGTACTTGTTTTGCATGGTAGCGCGCGAATAAACGTGTCGTTTAATCGTTTTCAAGCTGGTTTATGGTTGATAAAAAAGATTACTCAAAGATGCCTCAAATTACGGAAAAGTACCAGCTGCATTCCTAATTTTCATTTGGGGGGGTAAACAGGTCTGTGAAAAGCCTCAACAGGTCCATTCAGCTTTTATAATACTGCCATTATTTTCAGTGTCTTCACATGGGGGAAGGGAGGCAACTTGTCCATGAAAATGTTTTTTTCAAATAATTGCAAACTTTAATGTTATTTGAAGTTGCGAACTTTAATGTTATTTGAAGTTTTTGTGGAATTTAATTTCATTACTGCTTGTGTAACATAATGTCAATGTTGTTTCTGCTTTAACTTGGTCAATATTAAACTAACAAATGGAATACATCTGGTACAACACAGCAAGCCATATAGTTTTCTTTATCATACGTTAAGTGTATATATATTTTTTTATCATTTAACCCTTAGGCTTGTTGTCGTGTCGCACTACTTTACGTATACTGTCACCTGGTTGTCACGACATATGCCCCACTGGCTTAGTCTGTTTGGTCGGTTCAGATTACCTCCCATGGATGCGAAAACCTATATGACCGTTTTTTCATTATTTTTCTCTCTTAATTTACCAGTGGCTATGTAACATGTGTTACAGAATTGATTGCACCAGTGTAAGAGTTAAAAAATATGCACAGCAGATCCCGCAGTGGGGCACTGCGGTTATGAAATTAAAGGCCCCTCCTGTTTTTGGAACCGCAGGAGCTTTCTAGTTTGCTGTTAGGTAGATTTTTGGTTCCTCTTTCCTGTCATGCTCTCTTTTTCTTCATGAATTCTTTTCTTTTTTCTGCCTTCTTGCTCATTCACCTGTATTTTTTCCAAAAATCTCTTCTCTTGCCGCTTGTCTCGCGATTCATGTATAGTTTAATCTGTTAGTGTTCTGATGTAAGTCCAGCAGTAGATAGGTTAAGCCTATTTTAACATACTGGAAACTGGTAATCTTCCAGTAGGTATTAATTTAGTTTTACTAAAGCCTGCTGGGACACAAGTAATGGGTTAGTGCATTTGTAAACAGGAATCGCTTGACAAGTGGCCCCCTTCATCCCCCCCTTCCTCGTCCTGATATGGCTCTACGTAGTCGGCTGGACGTTAAGCAACAAATAAACAAACAAACAAACAAAATGCACATCAGAGCAATCTATAAGCAAGCAACCCAGCATTGCCGCACAAATAATCTTTCGCTTGGATGGTGTATATATTTTTTTTATGCAGATACATTGTCATTTATTCACTGCAATATCTCTTTTAGATTGTCAAACATGCGTTTCCTGTCCTGTTTGTCACAGGATTATTTAGTGTGGCGCAAGTCTTGCGCTTTCAATTTCTGAATGAGTTCTTTCAAGAAAACGTCTTGATTTTTGTTCACTTAATAAAAATTCATGACAACATATTTACATGCTGTTTAAAAAAAATCTTGATGACAATAAGGATGAAAGTAAACAATGGAGAATACTTATTTGTTGTTACTGATCATGTCTTTGGATTTGTATCTGTGTATGCGTTGTAGTTACTCGGTGTTTGTGCGTTGAACATTTTGTTAGGTTATACATACATGATAATCCAGCCCTACCATTGTCATTGAAAATTAAGTAGAGTACATTACAATGCCAAAGCACTGCATACCCACAGTGAAAAATCGCATCTGTCTCTCTCTCTGCGTCTGTAACACACACACACCCTTGCACATAAACATCAATCAATAGGAAGCTTATAATAGCAAAACTCGCACACACACACACACACACATTTAAATTTTCCTTATGAAACGTGCAAACGCACGGAAAATGAATATTAAAATAACAAAAATTAATCAAAAAACAAAATTTATAATTAATCCAACTCTTTATTAATCATTTTTATCATTTCTGACATGAAATGTGAGTTATGTTAAATAAATGTTGCACAAATGTATGTATGTATGTACATATTTTTCAATTCTATGCTCATTAAAATAGTTGGCACTGCAACATAACAAAGTTGTAGGTGGAAGGTTAATATGCAATTGGATTGAGCAGCACCTTTGCTGCTGATAATTGTCATAAGAAGTTATGGTTAAAGCCATTACATATTAAAGAGTCAATTATAAATATTCAGGTTTCTTAAAAAATTTTTGTTCTAAAATTCAAGGACTTTTCAAGACATGATGAAAAAATCAAGCACCCTCTTACCTTCAAAGCTCGCAATGAAACACTCGCTGGTTATTAAAATCCTCTTTCCACACGCCGATTTAAATCATTTTATGTACAAAAACTAATGATATGACTTTTGTCAATGACGACAAATTAGTAGCAGACGATGGTTTTGAAGCAGACTCAAAAGGAACTGTAGGTTACTGTTAAACTTTTTCATTGAGGTTATCAAATAATTAATCATTGCAATAGTTTATTGTGGGTGGTTGTTGTGTTATCAGTTTGCAGCATCGAGAGTTTTCAAGGACTTTCAAGGATCTTGCCCATTTTTTAAGAACTTTCAAGGCCTTGAGACTGGCCCCTCCAAATTCAAGCACTTTCAAGGATTTCAAGCACAGTTTGCAGCATCAGAGTTTTCAAGGATCTTGCCCATTTTTTAAGCACTTTCAAGGCCCTTGAAACTGGCCCCTCCAAATTCAAGGATTTCAAGCACCTGAACCCTGAATATTGTATTCTATAGACCTTATCCTTATACAACCAGTACGACTATTATATCCAATAATATCATTAAAAACTAAACAAAATAATTGCATTTAAAATATAATATAACTTGTTACCTGTTAAAGAATTTCACTTTTTATGCACAATGCAGTACAGCACATTTATCAAGATAACAATCTTAAACTTTATAAATCTGACAACTATTATCTTTAGTTAAAAAGTATCGCAACAACACAAACTGTTTCTTATCATACCTAAAGTGTTAAATAAATACCCCCCGCGGGTTAGGAGGAGTCCCATATTGGTTGGGACAAGAAATAATGTACCCGATGCTACCCAGCATGTCCTAAGAGGCGACTAACGGTTCTGTTTAACTCCCTTTACCCTTGTTAAATGTTTCTTGTATAGAATATAGTCAATGTTTGTAAAGATTTTAGTCAAGCAGTATGTAAGAAATGTTAAATCCTTTCTACTGGAAACTTGTATTCTCCCAGTAAGGTCATTATATTGTACTACGTTGCAAGCTCCTGGAGCAATTTTTTGATTAGTGCCTTTGGGAACAAGAAACAAGTGGCTCTATCCCATCTCCCCCCTATCCCATCTCCCCCCTTTCCCCGTCGCGATATAACCTTGAACCCCCCGCGGGTTAGGGGGAGTCCCATATTTGTTGGGACGAGAAAGAATTTACCCGATGCTTATCAGCATGTCGTAAAAGACGACTAACGGATTCTGTTTCTTCTTTTACCCTTGTTAAGTGTTTCTTGTATAAAATATAGTCAATGTTTGTAAAGATTTTAGTCGAGCAGTATGTAAGAAATGTTAAGTCCTTTGTACTGGAAACTTGCATTCTCCCAGTAAGGTAATAGATTGTACTATGTTGCAAGCCTCTGGAGCAATTTTTTGATTAGTGCTTTTGTGAACAAGAAACAATTAACAAGTGGCTCTATCCCATCTCCCCCTTTTCCCCGTCGCGATATAACCTTGAAGAAGAAAGAAGAAATATAACCTTGAATGGTTGAAAACGACGTTAAACACCAAATAAAGTAAAGATGTTAAATACATCATAGTTTTGGTAGTATTTCATATTTCAGCAAAAAATATATTGATCACATCTCATTTTATGACAAACACAATGCAGATTCTGGATCTAAATGACATTCTATTTCACATAAAATCAACTACTAAATTGCAAACCATTACATCTAACATCAGTCATAGTGACAAACAATCCACAACATAACACGATTAATGAGGTAAGGTGCAGTGATGATTTTACGATTCAAAAACGGGATTGTGCAAATATACTAACACAATACATGGACAAACACCGACATTGCTTCTCACGAATGACCAAATAAAACATGACAATAACTCTTTGTGACCGCCACAAAGAAAACACACAGTTAAAGAAAGTACAAAAAATATAGATCTACTATGATCTGGAAAGATCAGTCGTCGATGCTAAACAAAACGATTTGGAGACCTGAGCTTAACTAAAAATCGGGTCGAAAGTACGTAGATCTACTGACATGAAAAGTTCTTGTAGCCGCATGCAGAAAAATTGGTCAGTCGAGCAATCTGACATTCGTGCCAATCCACATCTGTCAAATTTCATTAGAGTCAGTTGAGATCATCCCTGACTACGCTGTCGGCAAACGAGTTAAAAGAAGCTGACGAGGGACACATTACAAAGTGGAACTAACCTTACCCGTGCGATGTGTGGCTGACATTTTGTTTCCACGATGAAAACTACAGATACGCTTAGGAAAAATACTCATTTATTGAGAATGGATGGGGCAAGGCTTTAACAGTTGGCAGTTGCACTTGCAGTGATTAGAAACGAAAACTTAAACATACACTTCTCCCCTTGATCGTACGAACACCCACCCCCCCCATATTTTTTCTGATTATAGTTTTCAATTTACCAGTTCCTTTTGGAGTTCAAGGTTGGATACTGAGCCAATCGCTTGTCTTGTTACGTTCTCAGTTGATCAGATCGATTGGCATAGCAACCAGTATCGAGATGCGCAGTAGCGATACTCTTGAAATTCGAGTCCGACCAATGAAATTACAGAGTATCGATACTCAAAGTCTCGATACTGGTAGTATCGAGGCAATGAAATGAACGAGTCTCGATACTCGGAGTATCGAGACTTTGAGTATCGAGACTTTGAGTATCGAGACTCAGTCTCGATACCGTGGGCCTTTTGGCGCACCAGGGTGCTGTTCACACTCGAGATCAGAATTTAACCAATCGTTTTGTAGACACTCGATACTGAACTAGGGCGGCATGGCAACCATACTCGATACCACGGATTGGTTCATTTCCATACTCGATACTCGCAGTATCGAGGGAAGACCAATGAAATGAACGAGTCTCGATACTCGGAGTATCGAGACTTTAAGTCTCGATACTCCCAGTATCGAGACTATGTCTCGATACTGTGGGCCTTTTGGCGTTCCATACATCCCGGCACAGGTCAGTGGCACCCCTCCACCACCGTGTGCCAGCAGCAGCAAAGAAACCACCCCATGCCAAGATGAAAAGAGTGATGATGATGCCCCAATGCCTGAGGAATGCCTTGGAAAATACGTCTGCATTAATTATAATGGCAGACCCTACCCAGGATTTGTGGAAGATATCAATCAAAGCCAAGTTCTTGTGGACTGCATGCGTAATGTTGGGAAAGACCTCAACTGCTTTTTCAGGCCAAAACGTTTCAAAGATCTGAACTGGTATAAGTGTGATGACATTCTTGCAGTAATCCCGGAGCCACACTTAAAACCTGGCACAAAAAATCATTTTGTAATAAATGGGGACGCATGGAATGTCATTCAAGAAAAAATAAATGGTTGAATTGTTTTAGATGCCGTTGACATGACCAAAGTCATAATGATGCTGAAAATAGGAAAGGCAACTTTACGTTTGAGTATTCAGTAACTTTGCTACTTGTTAGAAGACAAAACTTCAAATAATGTGTTATTTGCAGATGTAAACAGTTTCAAAGCGTTTGTTGAATTAACCATTTTTTTGCTACTTCAGAAAAAAGGCACTATTCGAGAACAAGAAGGACAGTTATGGCTATGCTGTAGTATTTTTTTTCTCAATTTTCAGTCATCAAGTTTTTCAAAGACAGTGGTGAATTTGTTCATATTCCAGTCAGGCTTTCCAAAGACAGAAGTGAATGACTTTATGTTCTTATCACATTTTTCACAGTGGTGAATCATTTTATGTTCCAAACGAAAAGACAGTCGTGAATCCTTTTATGTTCCAATCCAGATTTTACAAAGACAGTGGTGATGTTCCAAGTGAAAAGACAGTGGTGAATCATATTTTTCAATAAAGGTTTTACAAAGACAGTGGCAATGAAGATGTTCAAAGACAGTGATGACTCATTTTCTGTTCCAATGAAGGTTTCTAAATAGAGTGGTGAATTATTTTATGTTCTAAGTGAAAAGACACTTGATTTAATGTTAAAATGTTTTTTTTTACAACTGACTCAGTTAATTAAATACGCTAGACAAAATGGGCCAAAGAAAGAGCCTATACTTTTTTGTTCTGTTTCCCCATTATCCTGCCACAGCCTTCCCCTCCCCTCCCTGCCACCACCATTCTCCTCAACTCCAATTTGGTTAAATAAAATCTTGTCGATTGAGCGTTAACTGTTGACTTGTATGTTTATCTTCACGTGGAAGAAATTATGCATAATATATGGTATGCTATTGGTTCTGTTTCACACAAGCACAACAATATAAAAAAAATCGTTTTACATACCAGGCCAATTATCGAAAACATTTTACTGATATATAAAATTCATTTCCATAACAAAAATAACCCTTTGTTTTCTAGTAACACAATGTCTTTTACTAGAAAATGTCTGTGCTGTTACCAGATGTCCATGCAGTTACCTATGATTGAAGAAAATGCAATTTAAAAAACAATCTGTTAAGTCAAGACCACAAAACAATATACAGTGCTTTGAAAACAGCAACAAATATAGTTAAGACATATAAAATGATAGTTTTAAACGTATGTCTGTGTTTTTTGCTCGAATGGGGTTGATGCGAAAACAAAGGGTCCGTGCAGTTACCGAATGTCCCTGTTGTTACCAAGCATAAAAGTAAAGTTATATTTAAAATAATTTATCAAATTCAGTCAATTGTGGTATAAGTTGAAAGGTTTCAACAACTTTCAAATGATCATATGTATATTTTGGCAGCAAACAGATCAGTTTGGACATTACTTCATTTACATGCATTTGATAATGACAATTTTGCACTATTACAATTTTGTTTTAATTTGGATTAAATAATTGCATTAATAATCATACATTTTGGTATCCATTCTTTAGCACTGGGTTTGCATAGCATTTGCTATATGAAAACTTGCCTTTTGGAAAACAATTATGTAGGAAAAATAAAACTTGTTCATGGTAACTGCACAGACATTTTTATAAATGTAGTGGATATTTTTTTATTTTTAGATACATTTGCAGTTGTTATTAAGCTCGGAAATTTTGGCACAAGATAGACGAAAGGATGTTTAATAACTTTGCCTGATAAAATCTTGAAATTTTTGATGTTGGATATTTCCGTTTTGTCCGTCTGAAATCTATGAAGCTGTATCACCATGAAACTTCAGGTGATTTTTGTTGAAGATAAAAACTTAAGTGTCATCCCTTTCAGTTGTCCTTCAAAGGTCAAGGTTGCATAGAAAATAGGTCAGTTTTATGGTCTGTTGCTGCTGTTGACAGTGCCCGTTTGTCATTCTGTTTTGTTTGACCTTGACGTCAGCCTTCAAGGTCAAGGTAATTTGTAGGTCAGGGTCACAGCCAAAAGTGGAAGCAAATGAGTCATCAGGGCTTTGACCTTCGAGTTACTTAAATATGTGTATGTTTTTGAGTGCAAAAGATTGATAAGTTTTTGAAGCAGTTTGGATGTTCTATTAATTCACAAGTGATGAGGAATGTAAAAAAATAAAGAGCTTTGTACAGTGTGTACAAGTTTTCGAAGCAGGTCAGATGTTTTCATAACTCACATATGTTGAGATATCATTGGTTAGCGAAATAGCTGCCCAAGCCTTTTTCTGTCTTACAATAAAACGTTTCTGTCTATAAAAATACCCCTGTGGGTTAGGGGGAAGAATTTACCCGATGCTCCCCAGCATGTCGTAAAAGGCGACTGACGGATTCTGTTTCTCCTTTTACCCTTTCTTGTATAGAATATAGTCAATTTTTGTAAAGATTTTAGTCAAGCAGTATGTAAGAAATGTTAAGTCCTTTGTACTGGGAAATTGCATTCTCCCATTAAGGTAATATATTGTTCTACGTTGCAAGCCCCTGGAGCAAATTTTTGATTAGTGCTTTTGTGAACAAGAAACAATTGACAAGTGGCTCTATCCCCTCTCCCCCCTTTCCCCGTCGCGATATAACCTTCGTGGTTGAAAACGACGTTAAACACCAAATAAAGAAAGATGTCTATAAAAATGATACATTGGGAAAATACTAATCTAAGGTGTACTACACAAACTCACAATTTTTCATTTTACTCCACAACACTGGACTTTAGAGATCCTTTCTAAACGGTATGTATTTACATTGGCAGTCTTCAGACCTGGTTACTGTACGAAATTTGCGTACAATCTTACGAAATTGAAGACCGCTGTACGATTATACGCCAGACATTAACCTTTTAACTACCAAGTTTATTGTTGTGTAGACTCCCTCAGCTCCCAAGTTATTTTGAGCAGAGACGGTCAAAAACGGGTATGCGTGTTTAAATTATTATTACTCAGTTTCTCTTTGTCAGATTGATAAAAAAAATTGGTATGTTATTGGATAGGGATCAAACTTCAAAGAGTATGTGTTCTTCTTCTTGGTGGTATGTATGTCGCAGTGTTATCATGATTTATCTACCTGTTGACCTGTCAATAAAGTTGAAAAATTACGCTTACTTGTTGCTCCGGTATATCATCCGTTTCGCTGTCACTTGTTGATATTCATTGAACGATCAAAGTAGGTCAGATCAGCAGTGTTCACAGAAATGCTGATGTCGAAGCCAGAATCTTCTAATTGATGTCTATTTTCGTGGAGATAATCCAGCATAGTCATGAAATCAGGATCACTGTCATGTCGGCACCAAGCGCCCAACAAATTTGGTGAAAAAAGATCGATTGTAACTCTCACAGAGATCGAAAGCACATGGGGAAAAAACAAGGCGGAAGTGAGACAATCCCACAATGCATTTGCAACCGTCTTATTACTACTGCTCGCGCACAACAACCGCAAACAACCGAAACAGACGCTACACCGGCGAGGGGCGGTATCGGGCGGTATGGGAATGGCGGCAATGGCGGAAGACGGGCGGTATCGGGCGGTATGGTAGTTAAAAGGTTAAAATCATACGCAAAAAAAAAAAAAAAAAATATTAAAAAAAAAAAAATTTAAAAAAAAAAGGTATATAAGTCTGAAGAGGACTGTGTGAGCCTAGAAAGCAATGTGTAAAGAGGACTGTATGAGACCAGAAAATACTGACCAGTGCAGTGACAGAAATGAAGGGCTGACTCAATACTGCTGACAGCAACTGATGCAAATTTTCCTCAGAGGTCAAAAATAAAAATTATGTTTTTCTATCATTCGTTTTGTGTCACATTTTCAAATATCTAATAGTGTATGGGGTTTTTTTTCTCCACAAAAATGTTTTAATTTACTTTCAGCACAAATTCTTTCTTACATGTATTTACAGTCTTTAAATAATGGGGTTTGAGGGGGGAATAAAGCACAGTGTGTATCGCGAGAATGAATTGTACACCTTAAAATTCTGATTGTACACATTTTTAGCCTCATTTGTACACCAGGAAATTTTGGTGGTAATCAGGTCTGAGTCTTTATGGAAATAATGTTTTGCACTTTCTGTTTTGACCTGAGCTACATTGCTCACTGCAAACAAGTATAACAGTATTTCTGTTTTTTTTTTTTAACACACACAGGTATAGGACTGTACAATCATGTACCTTGGAATGTTTTGTGAACTTAATGACGTATTTGTTGCTATTTTGTTTAAACGTCATACTGGCCTACTTCCCTGACAGTTCGCACATTCTTGAAGCTCAGTAGAAAAAGTCAAACCATGTTCTTTATGAAATTATGAGGTGTCATGTGGTGATGTTGATTCGTGCACGCAAGTCTAAAGAAAGTCTGGCCACAGAATCTTCCAGTTTTGTTGATTTCAGACTGCTATTGTTTCCTTTTGGAAATGTTCTTGTGAGGTGACTTTTGACTTCAAGCTTGTACTCTGCAAGACACTCGTATATATTGCTTTGAGGACATAGGTCCCATGCTGTATACTGAAATGTTTTTGTCCATCTGCATAATTTTCAATCTCTATGCTGTTGCCACCCCCAACCACCTGCCCCCAATCAAAGCATATGACAGATCATGGTTGCATGTTCGAATAACTCATTGTGGTTTTGGGGATTTTGTTCTAGGAAACAGTCTCCATGACTGGGCCTGAACAGGGCATTGGCAGAATGTGCATGCATGCACGAGTGTGTCTTCCACATGTATTGTGGACCGGATGTGTGTGCACGCATGCATGAGTTTTCTATGTGTATTGTGGCTGTGTGTACATGCGTGCATGAGTTTGAGTCTTACACAGACCTGGGAACCCATACGATTTGGCCGTATTTTGTACGCTTAGTTTCATAAAATACGATCGGTAAAAAAATCCGCTCATTGGGCCTTAACCACTACGCCACCGTGTTGCAGTAACTTAAACAAGCAGGGAACAAACTATAGGAAATTAATTCTTCAACAGTGTCTTGCAGTGCTATAGCTGTTTAGTAAAATACACAAGTTTTTTTTTTTAAGTACTCCAGGTGCATTTTAGGGGTTCCCAGGTCTGCTTACACATTTATTGTGGGTGTGTGTGCACGCATGAGTGTGACCCACAATACACGTGGAAGACGCACACTCGTACAGTATGCGTGCATACACGCACACACACACAATATAGCTGTTATATTTTTGTTTCCGATTTGTAGTTTTTGACTCACTTGTGAACCAGAGTGAGTCTATTGAGTTCATATTGAATTCTTTCTTGAATAAAACCGAGGAATGCTGTTGAAACTATATCTTGACTCTTTACTGCTTGGTTTGTATTTTCCTTTCTTCTCTCCATCTGGCCTTTCATTCTTTCTGTACATGTTTTGTGTGGCGGGGTAAAAACGGTCATACACGTAAAAAATCTACTCGTGCTAAAAACATGAGTGAACGTGGGAGTCCCAAGCCAAAGAACGAAGAAGGTCTAAAACTGTGCATGTTTATAGACGACACCTTTATGAATTGTATGGCACCAAAAAGGTAAAACGGACAGATTGAACTCATTTCATTTAGAACGCTAATATCTCTGGAAAGTGAGATTCCCAAAATAGTCTTGTTTTTCATGCAGACTGACAGATTTCACTTAAGACATTAGTGTGCACACAAAATTAAGGATTAAAACAAGAACCCAATAGAAGCTTTTCAAACAAAGCCGTAAATTTCACACACATGGAACACTGGCTTGCTGTTAGACTGCACTTGAAAGTTTATTTTAAACGCAAATATTTCACAAAAGGCACAAGTACACCGATGCAATTACAACTAGAAATAAGTTTCACAGACTGCAAACTGACTGGGAACACAAACAAACAATCAAACGCAGAAAACAAGTCGGCAAATAAAAGGCTTGGTGGTAAAATGATCCTTGGTTAAAGTTATAGAAATATTTCGGTCAGAGGCCTTCAGCCTCTATGAAGAAGACCTGTGGCCGAAACATTTGTAAAAATTTTACTAAGGATCATTTTACCACCAAGGTACTTGCCTTTTTATTCAGTGTTCTTTTTACCTGATCCTGCAGTCAACATTTCATTGAATCAAGTCGCCTTAAATTGAGAAAAAATGAATGCCAGACTGTCGACTTTTTAATTCAATGCTCAATGTGCATCATCATTATTATGAGCCAGAATCCGGTTTATTATCAAGGTACAATATAGAAAAAAATAAAATACCATTTTAAATACCATTGATTTGCCATCAATATGCTGTTACAAAAAAAAACCACTTTTATCACCCACATGCCCCTATGACTTTTAGTATTAACCTTTCAGCAATAACGTCAAAACAAAAAGATATCAAAAGGGTGAAAGGGGTTATATGCGTAGTCTTTAGTGGTCTCCGCAATGCCTGACTTTACAATATAATTGATGTCCCCATAATGGTGTCCTGTACAGCAGGTGCCCTAATGATGTCCATTTCCTTTGTAAACAATAGGGAGACCTCATAGGTTTGCTATATCTGTCAAAATTACGCACACTGCAGTTGCAATAAAGGAAATGTACTGTTGATGTAGGCACATTATCCTAAATTTGACAGTGAATCTCTATAATGAATTTTACCTGATATAGTAGAGGTCGCCCAAACCACCAAAACTACACGAGTCTCCCTAAGCCTGGATTGGTTATTATATATATATCTGTGTGCATGTGCGTGCGTCACGTGCCGGCGTGCACGTGGCTCCGTGCTTGCTTGCCGGCATGTGTGTTACATGCACACACATTCCAAAATGCTAGGAATGAAAAACACCACAGGCATGTTCTCGATCTGCTAATGCCAACACAGTATCACATTAACAGAAAAGCACAGCCCCAGAGGCAAATTGTCTTCAACCCTGAGCAGCGTTTCGCATGTTACGTCAGTGTCTCACCATAGAGTTATATGACTTTAGCTTTTCCTTTCGTCAATATCCCTTTAGTCGAGGTGAAGACGGGCGAAGTGACGCAGTGGTAAGTCGTCGGCCTTCTAAGCGGGAGGTCGTGAGTTCGAATCCCGGTCGCTGCCGCCTGGTGGGTTAAGAGGTGAGATTTTTCCGATCTCCCAGGTCAACTTATGTTCAGACCTGCTTGCGACTTAACCCCCTTCGTGTGTACTGTACACGCAAGCACAAGACTAAGTGCGCACGGAAAAGATCCTGTAATCCATGTCGGAGTTCGGTGGGTTATGGAAACACGAAAATACCCAGCATGCCTACCCAACGAAAGCGGAGTGAAACTGACTATGCTCTCAGAATACAGTGTGGGGAACCCAAATGGGCAAACGAGCTCGCATGTCACCAGAATTTCGGGGTTGAACGCAGAAGAACAAGAACAAGAACTAGAACTAGAAGAACAAGAAGAAGAAGAACAACAACAACAACAAAAACAAGTTGAAGAAGGTATTTAGGGTCTGGTGCCGTTAAAAGCGTTCAAATGTGAAAGGGGTAATCCAAAAAGGATTTTTGTCATATTACAATTATCAATGTCCAGAGCTAATAGGAGTCATCAGTCATTGTTATTTGTGTATCCTGTTGCTTCCTCTTCAAAGACCAATCCGTTGAAGATTTAATTTTTGTTTCCAATTAAAACATAGCGGAACTTACTTTTGTTTTTATTATTTCTATTATTATTTTCTCCTTATCTTGGAAGCTTGTTCCTTCGTCTTGAAAAATAGTTTGCCTTTTTTTTTGTATTGACCATAGCGCTTCCTAATGTGCTACACTTTTGATAACTATATTATCACATTTTATACCCTAACCTTGATTTTGGACAATCAAAATAGCCTCGACAAAAGAGATGTGTCGTCGACCATTATACAATCAGAGGGGTGAAAGAAAAAAAGAAAGAAAAGAAAGAAACATTTTCCTCGGCAGCATTTAGTGATGACAGGGTCACAAAATGTAAAACTTTTCCCTGTGGGATATGTTAGAGCCAGACGGAAACGGGGCAAAATATTGGATCAACCATCAGAGTAAATATGCGAAATATATTTTCATCCCGAGGGTGGCGTTTGACAGCGTAATGTTTGAATAATATTCGCGGCCCTAAAAGTTGAGCTTTAAAATGCTCCGACGTGCTTGGGCGACATTTTGGGGTGATTTTGTTTGTTTGACGGCTTTAGTCAATGTGCGTTTGTTTGCTCGAGGTGTTAGTTGAGGGCAATGAGGTGATGCAGTGTCGCATTATGTGTTTAACTTTATTTGTCCATTGTGTGTGTGTGTGTGCGTGTGTGTGTGTGTGTGTGTGTGTGTGTGTGTGTGTGTGTGTGTGTGTGTCTGTGTGTGTGGGGGGAGGGGTATACTGGTGTGTGTGAGTGGGGGGGAATGCGTATGTGTATGTGTGTGTGTGTGGTTTGCGTACGTGCGTGTTTGTGTGTGTGTGTGCGCGTGTGTGTGTGCGTGCGTGCGTGCGTGCGCGCGTGTCTGCGTGTGTGTGTGTGTGTGTGCATGTGTGTATATGTGCGTGCGTGCGTGCGTGCGTGCGTGTGTGTGTGGTTCACTATTTCCACCGTCTTTGGTGCAAGTGAAGACACAGGTTATGTGGGGGAAAGGGGAAGGTGGGTGTGCGCAGTCAGAAAGTGTTTGAAGACAAACGCTGTGAATCTTTCTCTTTCATCTCTGTCAAAGACTCACATCTGCCTGCTTGTGCTAAAATCCCTTAAAATACACACTGAACAATGGTTGAAAAATACACACTGAACAATGGTTGAAAGGCCATAAACTGTATACAAAGGATTATAAGAGAAAGGGGATTTTGGATGCAGTTAAAATATTGCCGAAGAAATTTTCTATAGGTATAGCTCTGTCATCTGCGTCAGTGTGCCTTTGATTTGTCCACACAAAAAAGATTAATGGTTGGAGATCAATTGCAAATGTTGGGAATGTTCCAGCTTTATAAAAAAGGGTCGAGTGACATGGAAACGGGGACTTTACCGCTTCTTGGTACTCAGCTTAATGTGACGACGACGACGACGACGACGATGATGACGACGACGGAGATGATGATGACGACGACGACGATGATTATGAGGACGACGACGACGACGACGACGATGACGATGACGATGATGATGATGATCCCTCGCACTTCCTCCACCGCTCTCTGCCTCATTGCTTCCGTTCTCTCTACTTTCTTGTATAAATGCCAAAATGTGACCCTCCACCACGAAATGAGTCGCATGTCACCTCGCGCGGTTCTGCGCTAGGCTTAATATAAGTCCGGGGAGTGTCTGGTAAGAGTGGGAGGGTCACCTTAATCACAGGCTTATAACTCAAACAGTTTTTGCTCTTTTCTAAAACGGTTTTCACCACTGGATAGAGCATAAAAACCTCTTTAGGAAAATGTAAAAATATGAAAATCATGCAAAGGTGACATGCGACTCATTTCGTGGTGGAGGGTCACAAATAGGCAGAGGGATAGCTATAGTTCAGTAGCTTCAAAGCCTGTAACACAAGCCTGGAAACCTGGGTAATTTAGCGGTCTAGACGTTTTTGATGGAGATTATTGATTAGCCCCAAATTGCGGGGAAATGATGCCCTTGTCCTTGTCACGTTAGAATGCATTCCGAGTCATCATCGCTCCACGCTATCGCTTAAAGTCCCTCTGACCGGACGCTACAGTCCTACGCGAATCTATCAAAAGAAGAAGACAGAGTTATCTCCCATATGTTGTTCGCTAGCAGTGTTCGCGAGACGAAAATGATTGCAGATTGGCCGACTTCGACAGTTGTCTCCGTTCTGTTCTTCACAGTTATGATAAAGACATCGTTCTAAGGTCAAAACAAGTCGAAATTTTGGGACTGCTGCCGGAAGGAGACCGTAATGTATGGTTGCATCACTGTCAAAAAATCGTCTGCTCAGCGACCGCCGAAACCAAACGGTGGATTATCACGTGACACTGTTGCCATATTTAGAGTTGTTTGCACAGTAAATACATCCGCGAACAATAGTTCGCTTGAAACTGTCTAAAATAAAAATTCCTCTGTAATTTAACAATTACAAAACACCATGAAAAATCATTATCGACCATCGCGAATCTGCTTACATCCATAACATATTACAAAAAGCTTTAAATATGTACAAAAATCGGTTTCCTTGCCAGACAAGGCCTTGAAACTCAAGGTATCCTGTCAGGGATAGAATGAGCCGAACTCATTTTGACCTGAGGTCAGGATGGTTAGAATGTTGATATTCATTCAACATACAGGGCTAGGGGGAGACGTCCCGCGCTCATTGGTTGGTATGCCAGGTTATAGGGATTCTGTGTTCTCTCGCCTAGGCTCTGTTCATCTTCCATTGTTTTCTTCCTTGTTTTCTGCTTCTTCTTTTTTTTTAAGGGAAGAGGGGGATGGGGAGGGGGGGGGGATAACTTTCTGTTTATGTTTAAGTAGGTTATTATTTTGTTGTTGCACAAACGCACGTATATTGTTTTTCACTACCTATTTTATTCATGTTTCTTATTATTTAGTTAGTGGAAGAATTTTTTGTAATGTATGTTTGATGGTGTATGCTTTTAATTAAGCGTTGTTGACTATGAATGTAGATTTAAATATGCTTGTATAACTGTGTTTTAATTTTAAATGTGTGAAGCGCAAAGAGCATAATTGCAAAGTTATGATGTTGCGCTATATAAATGCTCATTTATTATTATTATTATTATTATATGCAAGCACGCACGCACTCTTCATACGCACACAAACGCACGCGCGCACGCGCGCACGCATGACGCACGCACGCACGCAAGCACGCACGCACGCACGCACGCACGCACGCACTCTGCACAACCTGTCACACACACACGCACGCACGCACTCTTCACAACCTGTCACACACACAACCTGTCACACACACACACACACACACACACACACACACACACACACACACACACATACACACTCACACGCGCGCGCTTTCTAATGACCTTAATCAATAACGTTTTGTTTGAAAACTTTCAAATGAACAGAAATGCAAGCTCGTTAAAGTTCTTTAGTGTATCCCCATTTCATCTTGAATAACCCTCAAACCTTTTCAAGCCCTGGGAGGGAGGTAATTACTTTTCTTTAAAGATGTCTTTTTACGTTTGATGTTTGGTGATGTCCCCATATCCAAATCCGACCGTCATTACTTAATCTGTGTGTCAACATATATATGGGACACAAAGTACCATGAATCCCTTTGAAAACAATCTGCTTGTCGGGTAAACATGGTAAAGTTAACTGCGTGGATTTATGGGAGACGGGGGGGGGGGGGGGGGGGGGGGTGGAGGTAGGGGATGGAGGAGGGTTGGGAAGGAAGGGGGTAGGGGGGTATACCTTCTTAATTCACTCTGTCGGGAAAAAAGTAGGACACTGTGCAGCTCTCTTTTGAAAATGAGCTTTTTGAAGTTTGAAGTAATGATGGTCGATGAGGACGGATTGAGGATAGGGGAGGAGGGAGCGTGAGGTAAGTTTGTTTTGTGGAACAAAAAGGTGGGGGTGGTTTCTGGGGGTGGGATGGGTAGGTGGAAACGGTACGGGGGGACAACGGTACCGTAAAATCCCTAGCATAAGCCCACCCCCCCCTGTGCACAGATTTAGGGCAAAATTGGGGGGTGGGCGTTTGCTAGGGATAGACCCCTTTGCACAAAGTAAGTTTTGTGCTCAACCGTGTAATTGAGTGAATACAAACCCCGAAAGCATGTACGTTAGGTCGTGTGAGTAGAAGTGAAGGAAAAAAGAAAGAAAAAGGACTTTGAGGCAAAGAAGGCCAACCATGAGAGAGAGAGAGAGAGAGAGAGAGAGAGAGAGAGAGAGAGAGAGAGAGAGAGAGAGAGAGAGAGAGAGAGAGAGAGAGAGAGAGAGAGAGAGAGAGAGAGAGAGAGAGAGAGAGAGAGAGAAAAGGACTGGCTCTTCTGAAAACAACCCGAGCATAGTCATTCATATAAATTTATAAAGTAAAAAGAAAATCGCCAGACCTTTGCAAGGACAAACAATAACAACACAATTCCGGGAAAAAGAAACTTGATGAAATGTCGAAATGTCAACACCAATGAAGCCCTTTCTTTCTGTACAGGGAAGAAATTACACGATCGTCTTTGGAAATGAAACGTTAACTGAACTTGGATTTTGTCTTCAAAAGGCCCAATCTTTCTGAGAAAGAAAAACCCACAAACTTAGGGAAAAAAAGAGAAGAGAAACTCGAAAAAACATGAACGATGGGTGGGAGTGAGGAGAGGGGACAAAGAATAAGAAAAAAGGAAAGAAACACGAAAAGGTAAAGAAGGGGAAAAAGATGTCTTTTAGAACAGTCTGCACAAATCCTAGTGAAAGTGAGCCTATAGTCTCTTTGAAAAAAGCAGGGTGGGCGTTTTCTAGGTAGTTACCCCTGTGCACAACTTTTGGCCCAAAGTGGGGGGTGGGCGTTTGCTAGATGGTGGGCTTATGCTAGGGATTTTACGGTATTAGGACGTCGTGTCAGAAGGCCTTCTGTCCAAAATCAACTCCAGACTGAGTGCGGCTTCCCCGCCAAATTCGAATCATGGAGTACAGTCATCCAAACAGCGACGAGAAAAGCATGTCATTTCGATGTAATCTAATTTAATTTAAAAAACAAACAAACTTTGATTAAACCACGCAACAACAGCAAAATCCCCCAAAAATCGTTTTATTCGAATGCCTGTGTATGTGTAAGTGTGTGGGTTTTTTGTGCGTGCATGCGCGCGCGCGTGTGTGTGTGTGTGTGTGTGTGTGAATGTGTGTGTGTGTGTGTGAGTGTATGTGTGTGTGTGTGTGTGTGTGTGTGTGTGTGTGTGTGTGTGTGTGTGTGTGTGTGTGTGTGTGAATCACCACGGACCTCCTGAACGCAACAGATAGCGGTCTCGTCTCTGCCCTTGTGCTGCTGGACCTTTCCGCGGCCTTCGACACGATCGACCATCAGCTAGTCGTCGATCGCCTCAGTTCCACGTTCGGCATTCACGACACCGCCCTCTCTTGGTTCCGGAACTACCTCCAGAACCGCTCTCAGACTGTCACCACTGATTCGTTCTCTTCTCAGCCTGTCCCTGTCCGCTTCGGCGTCCCACAAGGGTCTGTCCTCGGCCCTGTCCTTTTCACCCTGTACACCCAACCCCTCTCCCTGGTCATCGAACGCCACGGCTTGAACTACAACTCCTTTGCCGATGACACGCAGCTCCAGAACAACGCCAAGCCGGAGGACGTTGACCATCTCCTGGGATCCATCTCCAGTTGTTTTACTGACATCAAGAACTGGATGACTGAGAACAAGTTGAAGCTGAACAGTGAGAAGACAGAGGCCCTTCTCGTTGGAACACGACAGAAGATTGCTTCCCTCACTGTGACCGACCTCCAGCTGGATGACGCGACTGTTCCATTCTCCCCTGCTGTCAAGAGCCTTGGCGTCTTTCTCGACTCCACTCTCTCCATGCAGACACACATCTCCTTCATCATCAAGACCTGCTTTTTCCACCTACGGCGCATCGCCTCCATCCGTCGCTACCTCACCCACGACGCCTGTGTCAAGCTAGTTGTCTCCCTCATCTTCAGTCGTCTGGACTACTGCAACTCCCTTCTGGCTGGCCTCCCCGCCTCATCCATTCATGGCCTACAACGAGTCCAGAACGCTGCTGCCAGGCTGACGTTGAGGAAGACGAAGCGAGACCACATCACCCCCCTACTTCGCTCCTTGCACTGGCTCCCTGTCAACACCCGAATCTCCTACAAACTGTCCACTCTGGTCTACAAGTGTCCCAACGACTCTGCTCCCGAGTACCTTCAACCCTCCCTGGACCTGTACACCCAGCCCTCCGACCGTCCCCTTCGTTCTGCTGCTGACCCACTCCGCCTTCACATCCCTCGCTCGAAACTCGCATCTGCTGGTCAGCGTGCATTTCCCTCCGCGGGCCCCTCCGTCTGGAACTCCCTGCCGCTTGAGCCTCGCCAGAGCCCCTCTCTTGACGCGTTCAAGAGTAGGTTGAAGACTCAGTTCTTCCCGTAGCTGGCTGCGACTTTCATGTTCGACAGTGATGTGTTGTGCCCCAAAAGACATTCTTGTGCTGTGCTCTGTGAGAGGTGTTTTCTTTGTGTTTGATATTATTTTGTTTGGATCTAGCTATTGATGTGTACATTGTTGTTAAACAGTTGTTTGTTGTATGTTTATCAGGGTTTGCTAGTGTGTGATAGGGTTTGTGTCCGTCTGTAGATGTTAGTTTCTGTGTTAGTCCTGTGTTGACAACTCTTCGACAAGCGCTTAGAACTGTACCCACGGAATACGCGCTATATAAGCTTCATATTGATTGATTGATATTGATTGTGTGTGTGTGTATGTGTGTGTGTGTGTTTGTGTGTGTTTGCGAGAGTGAGTGCACGCGGCGCGTGTGTACATGAGCGTGCGTGCGATAGTGTGCATGCCTGCGTGTTTGCATGTGCTTGCGTGCCAGGGTATTTCCTTTTCACCTTTTCTGTTTTCAATTTATGTTCCTGGCAACCTTTATATACTGTGCAAACCACAGACCACTTTTCGTATTGACTCTTACCATGTTCGCCCTCCCCCACCCCCCTCCCTACTTCCCCTATCACACTATTTTTCAACGTCCGCACCCTTCCAATTGAACGCCCCCACTCACTTCCATTTCCCATCTCAACACTCAACCCTAAATCGAGAACAAAGAATCCCATGAAAACTCGGAAAATAGAGGTTCTCAAAACCATGGCAAAGTTCAAAATTAATGTGACCCTCCACAACGGAATGAGTCGCATGTCACCTGTGCGGGATTTTCATATTTTTACATTTTCCTAAAGAGTTTGACGTTATGCCCTATCCTGTGGTGTAAACCGTTTTAGAAAAGAGCGAACACGGTTTGAGTTATAGGCCTGTGACTAAGGTGACCCTCACACTGTTACAGACACCCCCCCGGACTAACCGAACCGCGTGAGGTGACATGCGACCCATTCCGTGGTGGAGGGTCACAAATGTGCCAAATGACAAAACACGCCAATACAGAATTGAGCCCAACTTCCGAATCGGAAACAGCAAAATGTAGGTTACGCAGGAATATGAACCTTGTCAGTGCGACTTTCACACTGGACAGGTTACACAAAGAAAAAAATGTTTCGCAAAACAGCACCAACAAAAGTTTGTTAAACTCGTAAAAAAAAGATTTTACGTAGATTGTGCTTGTTTCTTGACGAGATATGAAAGATGAGACAAAAATGTAATAACAATTTGAAAGTTTACCTCAAACACACACACACACACACACACACACACACACACACACACACACACACACACACACACGAACACACACACACACACACACACACACACACACACACACACACACACACACACACACACATTTAAACAAGACACACCATGACACACACAAATCGAAAACAACAAATAATAATAGATCAGAAAAAAAAGAACACAGGAAAACAGAAAGCACTCAAACATTCAGGCAAGCAGACATATAAAAAAAGCAAATACAAAATAAATAAGCAGACACGAAAGACAGACAGTCAGACACACAAACAAACAGACAGAAGAATACAATAAAAATCAAAACGAAAGAAACGATAATTATTCAAATGTGTGTGTGCTTGTTTGTGTGTTTCTTTATATATTTTGTCTAGGTTTGTTCTCACTTCGTTTAAGTGTGTGTGTGTGTGTGTGTGTGTGTGTGTGTGTGTGTGTGTGTGTGTGTGTGTGTGTGTGTGTGTGTGTGTGTGTGTGTGTGTGTGTGTTTGTTTGCTGTTCAGTGTTGTTGTTTTGTTGTGTGTGTTGTAGGCATGTATGTTGGGTGTTTTTGTGTATTATTTGTTTGTTATTTTAATTGTTGGTTCGTTTGTTTGATTGCATGTTAGTTCGTTTCAGTGGTTTTTTGGGTTTTTTAGTGTGTGTCTGCTTGTTTGCTTGGTGTTGTTTCGGTGTGTGTTTGAGTGTGTTTGTTTGTTTGCTTGTTTCAGTGTTTAGGCCTACGTGATTGTTTACTTGTGTATGTGTTTGATTGTGTGTCTGCTTTTGTGTTTGTTTTTGTTTGTTTGTTGGTTGGTAGGTTTGTTTGTTTGTTTGTTTGTTTGTTTATTTGTATTGCATATTGTTTGTTTGTCGTGTCCGTGCTAAAGAGTTGGGCCATGTCTCCTTGTTTGTCAGGTTTTTACGCTCATCGTTACAGGCTATACCGTGAATAATCAGTCAATGTACTTTTGTTTAAAATCATTTTACATGTATATCTTCTTTTTGGTGTCGATAATTTTAACAGTAATGTTTTTCTTCTTCAACAATTTGTTCATGCAGTCAGTGCATTTATTGTACCTTTCCGTTCATTGTAGCCTTATGCTGTTTATTTACTACTTTTTTTTCCATTTCCGACTTTATTAGCTTCATTTTTTTGTTAACCTTGCTCGTTTGTTCTTTTTCTCGACATTTACCTCTTTGTGTACATCTATTTCTGTTATTATTACCTGTACCTGAAGATTTATCGTCAAAAATGCGGTTCCTACTTTGCACGGTTTTCAAATGGTTTGCTGGTTTCCATTCAGAGTTGTCTGTTCTTGTCGCCCTCCATGCTTCCAGTGGCACACTCGTTCACATCAAAATGTTACGATTTCGCATTAGAACTCGTCCCAGAAAAATGGCCAGTTTGGAGGGACTGGGCAGCGGGCCTGAAGGACGACTAAAGCGGTTGAGGAAGCATGTGACAGCACTGATTCGTCACGAGCGACTCGAAACGACGTACGCACAATGCGATGAAACCAGAGGTTATGCAGAAAAAGTGAGTCGTCTGCTTTTGTTGCAAGTCTCGTGTGTCTGGCATTGCTACACACTTTTTATCAATCTTATGATATTTATCTGCCTTATTTGTGTAGTTTTGTTACTCGGTTGATAATGTTGAACTTTAGAGTTGTAAATTCATAGCTCAGAATCCTCTGCAATGTAATTCTCCAATTTTGCAGAACCTGCTCTTGTAATACTAATAGTATTACATAATAGACTTTGTATCTGAGCAGCTCTCCGGAAATGTCCGCGAGACCCGCTCTTTCTTATGCTTTGAACGTCAGGAGAACTTTGAACCTCCGCTTTCGCAGCTCGCGCAAAATAGCTGTACCATATATGCTTTGCTATGCTTTGACTTTGCGGTTTGCGAGAGTGTGCAATAATTTGGAATACTGGCCGATAGCCGAATAGGGAAACAAGTCACTTTAGTTTAGATATAATATATATATATATATATATATATATTATATATGTGCGCAATGCTTGGCTGTAACAACTGTATACGCGGCTTGTCACGGAATATACCTTTGAAGTTACGTAATGAACTGTACAGATGCCTTTCATTTGTATGGAATGTGGAAGGAAAATATTGGCAGCCATGTTTTTGAAAGAAGGGAGGCAACACTGTCAATAGTACACAGACCTGTTTACCCTCCCGGATTGTCCGGAATTATTACGGATTTGGGGTCTAAATTCCAGTATTACGGAAATCTACCGAAAATTCCGGAAATTGCGGTCGAGAGAACCTTTTTCGTGCGTGAAAATTCGAAGTCGAAATTGTGGTAGTCACCAGGACTGTGATTTCAAGGCTGACTGAAACAGCCTCTTCTGCGCATGTGCACAGCAAGGTATTTGTCGGATTCCGCTGTTTTGAGATCGACATTGGTCCGAAGGGTAATATAGGGCCGATCTCTGTGGGGACGAAATGCCAACCACAAAAGCAAAAGTTGTACAGAAATATCGGCAAAACTATTAAGTCAAGTGGCGGTGTCTGGTGAAGTTTAAGAAGAGTGAACCACATTCATTTTGGTGATCGACTTGAGATCAGTGCAACAACAAAGCTAGTCAGTTAGAATACGAGTCACGTCGCGGCACGTAGTGTCCCGAGGTTAGACGCAGCATTAGTTTTAAAAAAATGCAGTACACAAATAAACATGGATTGGAAACAACCAAAAACACGAAATTATGTTTGGCAAAACATGAGCCTGCTTCGCATCGAATTTATTTGACCTAGGTCTCTACTTCCACAGAATCTCCCAGACCTGCGAACCGATCTCTCACTACGGTCAGTCGCGCCAGAGACATAGATGTAGGTCTATGGTCGCGCTCATCAGTGACTTGCGCTGTTGCCGAAATTCAAGTCTTTCCGAGTCTAAAACTGATCTCCATTAATATTTCTCCAATATAGCAAAGATCACAGTTCTTTGAATCGAAAAACTTACAACAAAATGTTTAAATGAAATAAACGAATCGGTCCTCTAAAATTAAAGGTAGCTTCTGGAGAGAGTTATTATGACTGGTTTTAATGCAGGATGTCTGATGTGACAGAATGTAAGGTGGTTTTGTTCACATGCATCTTGACTGTAAATAGTTTAAGGGCGGAGTAGGGGGGTTGGGGTGGGGGGGGGGGATGTTACAGGGGTTCCGCCACACCCCCCCCCCTTGCTGTCAAAAAAGCAACAAAAAACACAAAAATTCAGTCTGTGGAAAAAAAACAAAAAACATTTTCTGTCTGTGAAATTTGTGTTGTTGTCGGGAGCAGATATCAATGAAGATAAATTGTCATTATTTAATACTAACTTTAAAAGAAATAATGAGTGGCTGCTGACACCAGTTTATCATGTTTAAAATCAAGGATATTAAGCCACATTGTTAATAAAATAGCTAAAATTCTTCAGCCAGACCCCCCAACCCCTGGAACCCAGGTTGTAACTCCCCCCCCCCCCCCCCCCCCCCCCCCCCCCCCCCCCCCCCCCCCCCCCCCCCCCCCTCTAGCTCTCTTGCTGGTTGAAAAGAAGCTCGTTTATATTGCTTATGCCACAACCCTCGTAAAATAAAATTTGATTTGATTGATTTGATTGATTTGCTCCGCCCCTGAATACTGTTTTTTTTAGATAAAGTAAACTTGTCTTTGTTAACTTGCATATCAGGTGTCTTGTGTTGTGTGTTTGTGGTGTGTGTGATTGAGCTTCTGTGTGTGTACTACAATACTGTTAAACATGGTTATCAATTTTGTACTTGTTTTGCATGGTAGCGCGCGAATTAACGTGTCGTTTAATCGTTTTCGAGCTGGTTTATGGTTGATAAAAAAGATTACTCAAACGAGTCAAAGATGCCTCAAATTACGGAAAAGTACCAGAACTGCATTCCTGATTTTCATTTGGGGGGGTAAACAGGTCTGAGTACATATATTCATTTTCGGTGATCAAATTATCTCAAACAACCTCATTTACATGATATACCAACGTGTGAATGTATGGTTTCGTTATGACATGGATGGTCTCTCCCACACTTTTGTAGGATAAACATGTTATTACTTAATTTTTGTAGTTTACACATCTGAGGCTTTATTTGTTACACATATATTGATATAATTATATTATCATATGTTTTCATTGTGTGCTTCAGTTAATCACTATGGCTGTGCGGAATGGGGACAGAGACAAACATACAATGGAGATGGCAGATTATTGGCTGCTGGTGAGTGTTTTAAAAAGTGCAATATATCCCAAGCCTAGTACAGTATGAGACATCCCAGGCCTCTACATGAGAAAACACACACACACACACACACACACACACACACACACTTTAAAATTGGCAATCTAGTGGCTGCTCCGCCTGGCGTCTGGCATTATGGGGTTAGTGCTAGGACTGGTTGGTCCGGTGTCAGAATAATGTGACTGGGTGAGACATGTAGCCTGTGCTGCGACTTCTGTCTTGTGTGTGGCGCACGTTATATATGTCAAAGCAGCATCGCCCTGATATGGCCCTTCGTGGTCGGCTGGGCGTTAAAGCAAACAAACAACAAACAACACACACACACACACACACACACACACACACACACACATTTTTTTGTTGTTTCAAGTGTTAGCACAAAGTGTGTCTCTGCTTAGATTACTAATCTTGCTCTCAGAACTGAGCTGAAAATCTGTTCTCTAATTGTTTTGGTGTCATGCAGGCTTTGTACAGGTGTCCTTTTGATTGTTGAAATTGAGCATCCTGTTAATTATCTTTTTCTTAAGTTTTCATTGAAGTGCATGCGGTGGTTAAATTAAAAATTAAATTAAAATCTTCTCTCCGGATAAAACATTGTTTTTAAGCAGTATGATACACCTTCATTTGAGCATTGCTTGTGTTTCTAAGTGAACAAATAGACATGGTTGGTCTTTTTTTGTTCCAGTCTTAATTAAGATTTGCACTTGTTTTGCTTAGAGGCAAAGTTCATTGTGGATTGTATTCTGATGAGAATTTGACAACATGATTGAGTAGACACAGTGAGCTATGCCAACTCATAAATATAGAGCTGCATACATGTGTGTCAAGTAATGGTTTGTTTGTCAGTTAATGAGTTATGCTTATCTTCCATCACAATCAACCACATTTGAATTCAGTACACCATGTTAATTTCCAACCCCAGCTAAGTCACCACTATTCAAAGGAAGACATATTTCCCAAGTTTCAATGCCAGGTTTCACCACTGCGTCTGGCGTTATTTGTAGACAGCAGCTTGGGTGAAGGGGGACAACTCATGATGGGGATGTTCTGCTATACTGTCTCAAGTGCTTGTCTCCCTTTTTACATTTAGTCAAGTTTTGACTAAATGTTTTAACGTAGAGGGGGGAATCGAGACGAGGGTCGTGGTGTGTGTGAGTGTCTGTGTGTGTGTGTAGAGCAATTCAGACTAAACTACTGGACCGATCTTTATGAAATTTTACATGAGAGTTCCTGGGTATGAAATCCCCGAACGTTTTTTTCATTTTTTTGATAAATGTCTTTGATGACGTCATATCCGGCTTTTCGTGAAAGTTGAGGCGGCACTGTCACGCCCTCATTTTTCAACCAAATTGGTTGAAATTTTTGTCAAGTAATCTTCGACGAAGCCCGGACTTCGGTATTGCATTTCAGCTTGGTGGCTTAAAAATTAATTAATGACTTTGGTCATTAAAAATCTGAAAATTTAAAAAAAAAATTAAAAATTTATAAAACGATCCAAATTTACGTTCATCTTATTCTCCATCATTTTCTGATTCCAAAAACATATAAATATGTTATATTTGGATTAAAAACAAGCTCTGAAAATTAAATATATAAAAATTATTATCAAAATTAAATTGTCGAAATCAATTTAAAAACACTTTCATCTTATTCCTTGTCGGTTCCTGATTCCAAAAACATATAGATATGATATGTTTGGATTAAAAACACGCTCAGAAAGTTAAAACAAAGAGAGGTACAGAAAAGCGTGCTATCCTTCTTAGCGCAACTACTACCCCGCTCTTCTTGTCAATTTCACTGCCTTTGCCATGAGCGGTGGACTGACGATGCTACGAGTATACGGTCTTGCTGAAAAATGGCATTGCGTTCAGTTTCATTCTGTGAGTTCGACAGCTACTTGACTAAATGTTGTATTTTCGCCTTACGCGACTTGTTTTCATTTTCTCTGTCTTCCACCCCATCTTGCAGATTTTAAACATTGAAACTGAAAGGAAGAAAGTTACACAAATACTTTTGTTGCGTAAGACATGGACTGTATTAGTTTTGGTGTGGTTGTCTCTTCTGATTCTTTGTTGCCTCAGCCATCCTGTCAATCCAAGAACTCCAAATAGATTCCAACCACTGTACCTTTCCCCTTGATTCCAGATAGAAAATTGATATACAAGTCACACTTAGTTAAGTGTCACAAGGAAACGCAGAATCATATTCTTTGATAATGCCGTCGTTCTTGTTTCAACAATTTAGTCCCATGCATACACCCATAAAAAAATATTGCCAAGTGTGGGTATGTGTGTGTTAGTTATCGTTGTTGTTGCTATAGTTCTACTGCTAAACACATGTGCAGAGCACCTAGGTGAACAAGTATAGAAGGGGGAGGTTTTGCTGTTACTATGTTCTGTCATGCTGGATTTAGCACTGCAATAGAACCCCCATTGGAAGAAAAAAAAATATCAGAATTAAATCAGGAGGGAGTCTTGAAATGGAGATTGAAATTGGTTGTTGGTTTTTCATGAGTCCCTTAATCTATTTGGCTGTTCAGGACCGAAGCAAATTGGGTTACTGTATTAGTTTACATGATGGTATCTGTGTCATAAAATGGAGGTAGATTTACAGAGGGTATGAAAAGAACATCTCAAAAAGCAAGGTCTTTAATTTAAAGAGAAGTCTTCTACTGAGGGTTATTAAAGAAAGGGGGGGGGGGGGTCCACTGTAAAACTGAAGAAAGGTTAACCCCCTTTTTAGGACTCCTGATTTAGGTCTAAAGAGTTGTTTTCTAATACTTTCTGCTCATAAGCTCTGCAAATGTGCCTCCATTTTTAGACTATTTTAGACTAAGAACACTCCTTATTAACAATGGATTTTTTCAGGTTTTGGATGGTCGTAAAAGATATGGGGGCTCTGCTGTAAATCTAGTCTCTAAACCCTATGCAGAAGTGTGTTGTTGTTGTCGTCAAGTGTATATAGTAACTGTGTACTTTTGAACTCTTCCGTGTTCCAGGAGAAGGATCTGATCCACAAGCTGTTCAAAGTGTTGGTGCCTCGCTACCAGTCCTTACCCGCCACGGCCACATCCATCCATCGAATCTCCACTGAGTATCCAGGGGATGGCAGACACATGGGGGTGCTAGAACTGAAAGGTGAGCGCCTTTGTTGTTGTGATGTAGCTTGTGAGTTTGTCTGAATGGAAGAGCAGGGATGGCGTTAGGCGTTGGACATTGGTCATAGTCTGATTCACTGGCCCAAATGTTTGATTCATACTATGGCATGGCGGTCAGATGACCTATCGTTTTAAGCCAAGCAGGGTCATTATCCGACAACATTCCCATTCCCTCGGACTGCGTGGTACATGTATAGGTTTTTGTTTACACAAATCCACCCACTGTCACTGAGCGCTCTCTCGTACAAGTGTACTGAATTTGCATCAACGACCATGTGTTTTGGGGGAGTTCAGGAACACCTTTTTGCACTTGGGCCGACAAACACGCCACTCTGTCTCAAAGCAGTAAAAGAAATGGAACCTGGACCCTTTCGAGCTGTCCATGGCAGAAACTTTTTACATCATGACAACATTTCATAAACAGCCACTGACTGTCATGGCCTCTTTCCTGACAAAGACCAACATGTTCAAGCTTAACATGTTCAGATTTTCAACGGCAGTTTTTGCTAGAGTTCGACCAGAAACAAGTGAAGTAGAAAACTGACACGACGAGTATCGCTCTGGACAAGGCCAACATCACCGCCGATATTGTCGCAACGCCAACATAAATCAAATTGTTGTCACTATCGAAGCGTTCTTTAACCATCATTGGATCATGCTTTGGACTACACAATCCGGATAATGTGGGTCGTGTACGAACCATACTGTTCTGCCTTTATTCTCAACAGGATGAGAGTGCAGAGAGTGTCACCGAGCACACCATACAAAACACGCCACCAATAATCTGGGTTAGATCATTTTATTTGCAGTGGTATGTGACGCCATCGTCATCTTGCATGTCATAGTGCTGTAATGAGGTGAAAACTGAAAAAGGAACAAACAAAGGGGGAACTAAATACTTGTTTTACACTTATTTCTATGTTTGAAATAACCCAAAATGAATAAACAACAATTCACATTCATTTAACACAATTTCCTGAACTATCAAGAAGAAATCACTAAAAGAGCTATCCACTACGCCACCGCAAGTACAATAAACTGAAAGAGCCGGATACAGTGCCTGGTACATGGCGGAGACGTAAATCAAAATGAACAAATAACCACTTGCGAACAAAATCACCAATTTAGGTAATAACGCGCTAGAAACTGCTTACAAGACTAATGGAGCATTGAGAAAATATACTCTGCTTTATAATACAAGCAATTATAAACTAACCTTATGTGAACTGAGCAGGTTGCTGACAAAAACAAACAGAGATTTGGCCCTGTGAAGAGAGGCGGCCGTTTCACAGGAAGTGCGTCAAAAGTGTCTTAAAACCCCAAACAATCCACAAAAAAGTACAAAAAACCGTAAAAGTGAAAGTAGAAATAACTCCCGGAGACAGAACACATACTTTAAAAAAAGGATTCAACGTAAAAAGTATGGGTGTCCTACACGACCCATGCCATCCAAATAGGGATAAACATCGTAAAATCCTTCCATATGGGTTGCCAACGACCCACATCATCCGGACAGCCCAGTTTAAATGACAGGAAAACATTGGTGTTTGTAAATGTTGCTGTTTTTCACTTCAGTTGAGAATTTGGCATTCCCAACAGTCACTGTTTTTTTTGCTAAAGGGGAATTTGTGTGTGTGTGAGTGCATGGATGTGTGTGTGCATACGTGTGTGTGTGTGTGTGTGCATGGGTGTTTATGTGTGTGTGTGTATGCATAATGTGTCTGTGTGTGCATGTGAGCGTGCATGAAAGCGAGCATGCTTGTAGTGGTTTTTTTTTTAAAGATAGTTGCTTGAACGAAAGCTTTTGCGAAAACTTTTGCCAACTTGTTAACCATTCTTCCATTTTCTTTGTGTTGCTATCAGGTAATCCGTGGCCTCCAGTACGCCCTCAACCACGCAACACACGCCTCCATCTTCACAACATTCAGCTGGAGGAGGCTAAGAAGGAATACCACCAGGAGAGACTCCGCGCAAAATCTGCCGCAGCGGCCGTACCACCTGAGGGGAGTTCTGTAGACGGACCTGCTGGTAGCTCTGTGGATCCGGATCCGATCGATTCTGAATCAGAATCGGGTGAATCAAAAAACAGTGGAGACTCGTCCAAGAGATGAAGTGATGTTTAAAGGCATAGTATTTTTTGTGTAACCGTTCCGGGTCACAATATCAGGTCTGGCCGAACTTTTACATGGGATAAGACCACCCCTCCACTTGGGACACATACCCAAAATCAACACCCTGTATAGTAATACTTCCAGTGAAGAGTGGAAATTGTTTTATGAATTGTGATTCACTGACTGTCAGTTACACGATTAATTAATTAAAACAAATTCTCACCCTGCATAGAAAGCAGCTAGACAGTTGATTTTTGGTATGTGTTTAAGTGGAGTAAATCCTGGGCAAGACTGGGATGTAGAGCAAAATCACGCCGTATATTCGGCTATACCGAGAGCGCACCGGCGCCACAAAGTGTTGCATCCAGAATCACGGCAAGTGTCCCCCATTGAAATCAAAATGTCTCTTTGAAACCATGTAAAGCTTAAATGTATGGTTGCGGGAATGAGTATAAGGTTTGTATCTAGCACATGTGTTTGTTTTTATCGAGAAATATACACGTAAACGAACATGCGAACCGATTTGCTGTAGATCTATCAGTATCCGCACTGAAACATATTCGTCCACTTTCATCCAATCCTACACACCTATTTGTCGATAAATGGAATGACAAGCCAAACTATTATGTTCATTGATGTGTCCTGCGTTGATATGTGAAATATCACCATACATAACAGTCTGTATTGTCCAAAAATTCAAAAAGGAATGAAGCTGTCAATGCTGTTTGGTAGCGAACCGCCACAACTTCTGGAACGGAATATAATTGCACGTTGGCCGTTGCAAACTACACAGCATAACCATGAACACACTCAAGCCAACAACGCCCGCGCACGCTCGGTACAGCCTTGAATCGTGGTGAAAATTGTTTACATAGGAATGACAGTGCCTTTGGGTGTGTTATGATGAAAAGGATGTTTGTTTGAGTAAGACAGTGTGTTTGAAAGTATTGTTGAAACAGTACAAGTGAAGCACTGGCCAATATGTGAGAAATAACTTTGTGTACAGACTGAACATGTCATTCATTAAACATGAGAGCAGTGAGATTGAATATGTTGTTGAAGTGTATCTCGTCCCTTCTTTTGCCTCAAGTGCACAGTAAGAAGGGGATAAGGGTCTGGAGGTTGTGTTTGCAGGTCTTGTGTTTTTATGATTGAGGGAATTCAAGTTTGTCCGTGTGTTTCTATATGCGGTGTGCTTGTTTGTGTCTATATTTTGAAGAAGTAAATATGCGAATTGTGACACTGTCTTGGCTTTTATTACGTTTGCATGGTTAGATAGAGAGAGAGTGTGTGTGTGCAGGGCCGGACCCGGGGGGGGGGGGGGGGTTCCAGGGGTTCCGGAACCCCATCCCTGGAAAAAGCATGTACCTTGCTTTGAGTGTTTTTGTTTTTTTACTAGTTTTAGCACCAAAACAATGCTGCTCTTAACCCTCAAAACAAGGCCCAGAATGCACCAGATTGCACAGATTTTAACCATTTTTCAAAAATTTTCTGGGGGAACATGCCCCCGGACCCCCCTAGTTTGGCAGGCGCACGCTTGTGGCTTCGCCACTTCGCTGATTTGCCCCCCCAAAAAAGGAGGAACCCCCCCCCCCCTTCCAACTCATTTGGTCCAGCCCTGTGTGTGTGTGTGTGTGTGTGTGTGTGAAACCAAATTAAAACAAGAAATGGGTTCACTAACTGTTTTTCCTATCTACTCTACTCCAGAAGACTCCATGATGGCTTATACTGTGACCAAACAAAACATACACACGTTCCCATGTGTACGCACACAAGCACACACACACATACACACATGTATGCTTTACAACACAGATGTTCTCAAAACGTAAATGTATCTTTTAGGGTTATTTCTCCATCAGAATGCTACATTTTGGGCTGTGGATCACAATGCAGGCAGGGTGCTGTAAGCAAGTAAATGTACATAAAGATTTCAGCTACTGAGCAAGATAAAACTAACGATGGACCCTTAGTACTGGTAACTGCAAATAATTGTTGGTCGTAGTGTTCATTTTTGACATACGCCGATGACCACAGGTAATCATTTCGCGATGTTCATAAAACACAATAAATTAGTAGCCAGGTCAGTACCCCAATTTGCATAAATTTGCGACAATAGCTTTACACAGAGGGCTATCGAGGATCCATTGAGATGATGCGGTAATTGATTCTGACGTCACGACAGTGCTACGTAAAACAATCATACAAATACGTCACTGTATGTGCAGAAGTTCACTTTGGTCTTTTTGAAGTTTAGGTCGTGAAAGACTGGAATACAAAACAGCAAACGTTGTGTTCTTGATGTAATCTGGAAAGCATTACAATAACTGCCTTAGTACTGAACAGCCAAACATGTAAAGGTAGGTCTCTTTTTGTATTATAATTGTTTGCATGGAAATAGTGTCTGTGTTTGACATTTTAAACTGTTATTCGCAGGATTGGTTCTGACATGATGAACATCGTACGAAAATGACTCTGATTTTACGTAAAGAAAACATAAAAGAAATGCCACAAGCTGCAGAAACACGTTCAGCGCGCGCGCGCGCACACACACACACACACACACACACACACATGATACGCACGTACACACAGGGATGGCCAAATCGCAAGATTGTAACTCGCCAGCCGGGCGAGCAACTTCAAGAAAGTCACTAGCCTGCCGGAAATTTCGCTGACCACAGTTGCTGCATCTGCAGTGTTTATACGACTTTGAAACTCTATATTACAACCAACAATTTTTTCACTGGCCATCCTTTGCCAGGCGGTTTCTACTAGCCCGGCGGATTTCTTACTCGCCCCTGGCGATCGGGCGAACGACTGATTTGGCCATCCCTGTACACACACACGCACACACACACACACACACACACACACACACACACACACACACACACACACTTACACGCAATCACTTACATACATGCATTGCCATTTGTCATGCATGCATGTAGGGCCTTTTTTGTAGGCAAATGAATTTAAGATGTTTGTTTAACAAGTTATTTAGGAGGACTTATTTTGTGACTGTGTGTGTGCGCGGCACGCATGTGTGAGTGTGTATTATATCAAAGTGTGTGTGCGCTTTGTGTATGTGTGCGCTTGCTTGCTTGCGTGTGTGTGTGTGTGTGTGTGTGTGTGAGTTTGTTGATATTAAATAATCACACTTTTACTTCTTTCTCTGCTCAGGCGTTGAAGAAATATCAAGAAAACGGGGCTCTCGACTGAGGGGAGGTAACTAAGCCTAGGAGATGGCGGACAGTTGGAAATGGTTGTCTTTCTTCATATTTCTTTCTGCGCTCCTCTCTGCGTATTATGGTAAAGACAAACGTACATTTCTTTCGTACATTAGTGTTATTAGCAATGGCATACACATGTGTCTCTTCTTCTCCCCGAAAATGCTGGTTTAATGGAAATGGTGACAGATAGGCAGAGAGATAGACATAGGATGACAATACACCACTAAATAAAAAGAAAACAAGATACAAAGTTAATACAACAACAAACGTGGTATAATGTGGGCTTGTAGGGACACCAAACTTATTGAAACAGTTACTGTTTGTCTTATGGCAATCAAATCAAATCGATTGCAACCCGAAAATGATTATGCTATGATAAATGATTAAGAAGACGCTGCTGGGTTTTTTTTGTATTTATATATCTATCTAGCTATCTATCTATAACATTCATATAGCCTATCATCTATATATATGTGTCTGTCTACCCTACTTCTTTACTTTTCCCTTTGGATGTTTTTTTCTGCCAGTTTGTTATTGTGATTGTTATGATTCAAGTTTTTCTTATCAAAAGAATCTGTATACCTTTTTACACAGCATTCTCTCTCTCTCTCTCTCTCTCTCTCTCTCTCTCTCTCTCTCTCTCTCTCTCTCTCTCTCTCTCTCTCTCTCTCTCTCTCTCTCTCTCTCTCTCTCTCTCTCTCTCCATTGATCCATCCATTCATTGACCAATCTGTTTACCTAGCCGCAGTGTCTTTTTTTTCAGTCAAGGGAGACAATTCCCCCACCATCAACGCAGCCCAAAAGACCGCTCTTCAAAACAAAGGGGACCAAAAACACCCTTCGCCTCAACCTCACAGCGTCGGTGCACCAAATCAGAATGGATTAATTAATCACAACGGTGCAGCACAGAACCAGAATGGAAATCTGAACCACAACGTCGAGCCGAAACAGGGGACCCAGAATGAAGCCAACCATGAAGACCACAAAGCAAGCGGGAAAGAGAAACAACCAGAACATGGAAACCCCAACAAGAAACCCAATCAGAATAAAGACGGCAAGAAGAATGAAGCAAACAATCACAATGAAGCGACCAAGCAGGCTGAAGCGCACAATCAGAATGAAGCAAACAAACAAAATGAAGCGACCAAGCAGAATGAAGCGCACAAACAGGCTGAAGCTAACTCCAAACCGCAAACGGGTCCGAAAGCCAAAGAAACTGACATGGGAATCCAACCGGTACCAGACAACAAACCGCAGGACAACAAACCAAAAACAGCCGACCACTTCGTAGCCATAAGCGATGAGGAAATCAAGAAGCTGTTGGGCACTGCGCAAAAGAAGAACGACAAAGGCTTTGATGGAGAGAAGAAACCCCAAGGAAAAGAAACTCCACTCAACGACGACGATGAAAACGGAGCCGCGCTCAAACCGCTAGCCAGTGATGCAGGACTAGGATCACCCGGCAATGAAACCTTCGCTCACCTTGGCGTCTCTGACGTCATGGAAGACGTCAAGTACGTCATGCTGTCCGCGTGCGTGGCGGTGGTTGGCGTGGCGCTGCTGGTCATCGTGGCGACGGCGACGATGACGAAAAAGCGACGACGACCGTACGAGCGATGCAGGGGATTCGGTGATGAATGCGAGATGAGAAGCAACTTTCAGCTGGTCAACCATGACGAGCGTCTCGGGAGACGTGACTCTGCCAACTACCTTTTGTAGACTGCGACGGTGCGCACAAGTCTCGTCTCTTTTCTTCAATTTCTGTTCAACTGTATACACAATATGACCGTCGAAATTCAGTGAGAAATAAATAGCATCTAATCAACCACAAATACGTCCGGGACTATGATACGTGACTCTGCCAAATACTTTTTGTAGACTGCGACGATGCGCACAAGTCTCGTCTCTTCATATTCAATTTCTGTTCAACTTTATGTTCACACCGTCCAAACTCAAGGAAAAGCAACTTTCTTTTTATCAACCGCAACAACGTCTGTGACTATGCTACGTGACTCTGCCAATTCCTTATTGTAGACTGCGACGATAATCAATTTCTGTTCAAAGTAGGTTCAATATGGCCGTGCAAACTCGGCAAGAACAGATTTAATCTTATCAACCACCACAACGTCAGGGGCTATGATACGTGACTGCCAATAACTTTTTTTAGACTGCGACGATGATCAATTTCTGTTCAAAGTATGTTCAATATGACCGTTCAAACTCATTGCGAAGCGAATTTCATCTTATTAACCACAACAAAGTCTGGGACTATGAAACGTGACTGCCAATTACTTTTTGTAGGCTGTGACGATATGTCACTATCAAGCATGGTTTTAACTCGTTTTAAGCTACAAGCAGAAGCAGCTAAAAAAAATGTAATGACCTACCAATACCTTGACTTTGACACGACCCTTGACCCCCCCCCCCCTCAACCCCCCACCCCCACCCCCCCCCCCCCCCCCTCACCTGCCTCCGTCATGCTTGGTATGATGTACACACAACTGTTTAAATTATTTTTCAACAAACATGATACGCTTGCATGGTTTGTTATTAAAAGGTACTTGAAAAAAACCCACAGCTGTGTACATGATAATTGAGTGTGTCAGTGTGTGTGTGTGTGTGTGTGTGTGTGTGTGTGTCAGTGTGGGTGTACGAGCTCGTGTGTGTGTGCAAAGCTGGAATCGGGGGGGGGGGTGTCTAGGTTCCGGAAGCCCTCTTTTACCTGGCTGTTGATACCCTTTTAAATGCTAAATGTCAACAGGATCTGCCCGGCCCTCCCTCCCCCGTTACCTCTGCCTCACTTGGAAGCCCCTGGCCGCTCATACATAAGTGTCGGTGTGTTCGTGTGTCCATGTGTATGCGTCAGTATGTGTGCCTGTGTCTTTTTGTGTCGGTTTATGTCTTCATCTGTATGTATAAAGTTTTGTATACAGGGAAGATGTCGGTTGTTTGCATTACCCAATATTGACGGACTGTGTGATGATATCTTCTGCTATGGTCTGTTGAGACAGTAATATCAAAATCGAGACCAAAGGTCCAGATTTTGATATCACTGTCAAAACAGACCAATAGCAGAAGATATCATCACACAGTCAGTCAATGTTAGATATATTGCTAATTCTCTGGACATTTTGTATTTACTGTAAAGAAATTACAAAAGTATTTGTCTCAGTTTTGGCTGTTCCATATCCCTCGCTCTGATTATTATTTCTTTTTGTTCACTCTTTTCTGGTACTTTTCAGTATTTTGAAATATCTTTCCTATCCGAAAAAGTCTTTAGTCACTTGCTCAACTAAATTCTTGAATAATTACATTTTCATATACATTTCCGTCGATATCAGTTTTGATATCGACGACCTCTTTATTCACACCGGTGACACTGTGACGGTTCCCCTACGCTTTGTGTCCGGTGCCCTGACCCTTTGTGTTCGGTTCCCACTCGGTTCCCACACGCCAAAATTCGCGGACAAAACATCCATTTATGGTAGTATTAGGCAATGTTGCTCTCTGAGAATGGTCTTGTTAGATCTGTGAGTGTTTACACTACATGCCTAGGTGCTGTTGGATTGAAGGTTTTTGATATTTTAGCCGTTATTAGGTAGAATGCCTTCCACTTTACTGCAAAACTGCATAATTCGTAGCATCGGCAAGAAATATCCTACCAAAAAATGCCTGCTTGGAACTGTCGTTGGTCCAGCAAAAAGTTCAACATGTCTGTAGCAGACAGCCCAAGTTTCAAGATTGTAGGGCCATCCAAACAGCCGTAATAATAAAAACAACAAAAGTAGTCAGTGAAATTGGCTGTGTTCGGTCCCCACACACTTTTGTGACGTAGGCGTGACGGTTCCCATAATTCATTGTGTCGGTCCCCACTTTCTGTGTCGGACCCCACTTTCGACCTAATTCTCTGTGACGGACCCCACAACCAGCCTATTTTGTGTCGGTCCCCACACCTTCTTGGATTTATGACTTGCCGGTTACTTGTATCATTGTATTCATTGAATCTAATTGTCTCGGAGTTATTTTTCAGCAAAAACCGGCAAGGCAGCACCTTTTGTGATACCAAGTAAGTCAGATGACATCAGTATGTGTGTGTATGTGTGTGTGAGAGAGAGAGAGAGAGAGAGAGAGAGAGAGAGAGAGAGAGAGAGAGAGAGAGAGAGAGAGAGAGAGAGAGAGAGAGACTAACTTTATTAGTTTATGCCACAAATAATATATAACATTATTTATCTCTGGGACGGTTCCCAGTATACCAGCAAATTATGTGTTGATCCACCCACACCTTCTTGAACTGGCCTTCCCAATATCTACTCTTAGTCTTAAGGCCTTGGAGATATGCAATTTGGCACATTTTTAAAATAAAAGATCCACCTGTCGTATGTGAGATTCAGTTTTCAGAGCAAAATGCTGCCCAGGGACTTCTAGTGGTGATTGGAAAAAAAAAAGAGTACTTGCCTGTGTCAAGTATGTGTCTTTATCCACGCTTGTTGTAAGAGGCAACTTTTCCCAGCTCCTTGTGTTCATGACTGCTTTCTCTTAAAATTAATTACTTTATGACAGTCAGAATACAATGGAACAAGGCTACATAAACCCTGACAGCCTACGACAACGGCCCGACTAAGGCTCAACACCGCGCCAATAAATTCAGCATTGGGCCAATGTTGGGCCATGATTGCTCCGTTTTCGTAGGCTATCAGGGTCAAAGATACATATTGGTAAACTAGTAAAATACATGTTCAGCATCATCAGCAATACCACAAAAGGATTAAAACAAGAAATTCCTCCGATAGGAACTACACCCCCGTCAAAGGGAAATAACCTTCTCAGTTGGTGGCAGTGAGAATGGTTATTTCCCTTTGACCAACGGGGGTGTCCGTCTATACCAGGCCTTGTATAATTTTAATCCACCAATAACTCCCTAACCGTGTGTTTGACTGGTCCCAATTTTTGTAAGGACCGTCTCAGGAATGTATAGAACCTGTTCACCAAGTTTGGTGACGATCGGTCCGTTCATTCTTGAGATCTACTTGCGAACACAAACACATCGAGTGAAACCTATACACACCCATAGGGGGTGTAAAAATCCTATTAGCTGTATGTCAGCGGCACAATGCAACCAGAACCAGCGTTTATGTGGAGTGATCGGGTGCTGGTCACTACCGCGAGCGTCACTACCGCGAGTACCACTACCGCGTCTCACACTAAAGTTGTGTTTCCGTACCCGCGATAGCGTTTTTCCAGCGGTGCGACGAAAATCAAGCACATAGAAAATGACCAGGAGTGTTTCCACACGCGCGACGCGTTAGCGGCGCGACAAGCGGCAAGCGACGCGATTTTTTTGAAAGGGTCCTGGAGCGATTTTTTCGCGTTGTCGCGCGGCAACGCGGGAGTTTACAGATTTTACCGCATGTTTAAAACGCAAGTACGGAAACACGTCACGCGTTTGCGCGCGTTTTCTTTTGTCGCTGCCGCTGTCGCGGGTACGGAAACAGAACTTACCGCGAGTACGACACTACCGCGAGTACGACACTACCGCGAGTATAACACTACCGCGTGTCACACTACCGCGAGTATAACATTACCGCGTGTCATTTTATGACTTCCATGGCTGAAGGCAAAGGTTGAAATGTTTCCTTGAAATATAAAACAACAAGAAGGGCAAAGCCCATACGACTCACATGCTTTACACATTTTTCCTACCAAAATACATGTGACCTTGACCCAAGGTCAAGGTCATCCAAGGTCATGCAACACAAAGCTGTTAATTCAAGACATAGGAAGTACAATGGTGCTTATTGGCTCTTTCTACCATGAGATATGGTCACTTTTAGTGGTTCACTACCTTATTTTGGTCACATTTCATAAGGGTCAAAGTGACCTTGACCTTGATCATATGTGACCGAATGTGTCTCATGATGAAAGCATAACATGTGCCCCACATAATTTTTAAGTTTGAAACAGTTATCTTCCATAGTTCAGGGTCAAGGTCACTTCAAAATATGTATACAATCCAACTTTGAAGAGCTCCTGTGACCTTGACCTTGAAGCAAGGTAAACCAAACTGGTATCAAAAGATGGGGCTTACTTTGCCCTATATATCATATATAGGTGAGGTATTGAATCTCAAAAACTTCAGAGAAAATGGGAAAAATATGAAAAATAGCTGTTTTTTAGGCAACATTTATGGCCCCTGCGACCTTGACCTTGAAGCAAGGTCAAGATGCTATGTATGTTTTTTGGGGCCTTGTCATCATACACCATCTTGCCAAATTTGGTACTGATAGACTGAATAGTGTCCAAGAAATATCCAACGTTAAAGTTTTCCGGACGGACGGACGGACGTCCGGACGTCCGGACGGACGGACGGACGGACGGACGACTCGGGTGAGTACATAGACTCACTTTTGCTTCGCATGTGAGTCAAAAAGGCCTGGTCTGTTCTCTGAACACTAATTCAATGTTTGTCATGCTAACCAAGAACTCAAAACGATCAGAACACACTATCAGAATACATATAGAATGGGTTGCTTCCAATCAAAGCCGTTAGAACACAAACTCACAAGAAGTAAGTTTGCATGCGTTCTCTCTACGGTTATGGTACTCGCGGTTGTGGTACGCGCGGTAGTGTGACACGCGGCAGTGTTATACTCGCGGTAGTGTCGTACTCGTGGTAGTGTGACACGCGGTAGTGTTACACGCGGTAGTGTCGTACTCGCCGTAGTGTGACACGCGGTAGTGACGCTCGCGGTAGTGTCGCATAACCGGAGTGATCTGGAAAGGTGTCAATCTCTCTCTCTCTCTCACTCTCTCTCTCTCTCTCTCTCTCTCTCTCTCTCTCTCTCTCACACACACACACACACACACACACACACACACACACACACACACACATACTGATGTCATCTGACTTACTTGGTATCACAAAAGGTGCTGCCTTGCCGGTTTTTGCTGAAAAATAACTCCGAGACAATTAGATTCAATGAATACAATGATACAAGTAACCGGCAAGTCATAAATCCAAGAAGGTGTGGGGACCGACACAAAATAGGCTGGTTGTGGGGTCCGTCACAGAGAATTAGGTCGAAAGTGGGGTCCGACACAGAAAGTGGGGACCGACACAATGAATTATGGGAACCGTCACGCCTACGTCACAAAAGTGTGTGGGGACCGAACACAGCCAATTTCACTGACTACTTTTGTTGTTTTTATTATTACGGCTGTTTGGATGGCCCTACAATCTTGAAACTTGGGCTGTCTGCTACAGACATGTTGAACTTTTTGCTGGACCAACGACAGTTCCAAGCAGGCATTTTTTGGTAGGATATTTCTTGCCGATGCTACGAATTATGCAGTTTTGCAGTAAAGTGGAAGGCATTCTACCTAATAACGGCTAAAATATCAAAAACCTTCAATCCAACAGCACCTAGGCATGTAGTGTAAACACTCACAGATCTAACAAGACCATTCTCAGAGAGCAACATTGCCTAATACTACCATAAATGGATGTTTTGTCCGCGAATTTTGGCGTGTGGGAACCGAGTGGGAACCGAACACAAAGGGTCAGGGCACCGGACACAAAGCGTAGGGGAACCGTCACAGTGTCACCGGTGTGTTATTGCTTCCCCACTTCAAAAACAAAAACACCTACATTTAAAAACAAACAAATTTAAATATATATGCAATAGCGGAGAATACAAAACTAACCAAACAAAGCCAACGCGTGAGAGGTTTTTGCTAGCAGGGACAGTCACAGAGCGAAGTGCCAGTCGATAGCAGAGTGGTCTGCGACACGCAGGGACACGCTTCAGGGGAAACGACGAATATCCCGTTATACCTGTCCGGCGCAACGGGTGAGATTTGGTGCACTGTGAAATTTTGTCGTCGCGTATTGCTTTCAAGTTTCCTTCTCTGTCGGTGCAATTGTTGTTGTTGTTGTTGTTGTTGTTGCTGCTGCTGCTGCTGGATTCCTCCTTCGCTCCTTCGCTTCAACAAAAGCAAGAAAGCGCACGCACGCACGTACGCACGCATGCACGCACACACACGCTCGCAGACACACACACACACTCACGCACGCACGTGTACACACACATACACACACGCGCGCGCACGCACACACGAACGCACCAGCAACACCAAAAAGCTAAAACGATGCTAAACACCCTTTTTCAAAACGGTCCAATGAAATACACCTTGCAACTAATATTCACTCTGCAATGGATAAACTCAAACAGCACCGACAAGGACGGAAATAAATAAAAACAATAATAAAACATAAAACTGCAGGGTTGTTTTCAAAACTGAGTAGACAGCTGTTAAGACAAGAAGCATCCCGGTAGATACACAACATACCTACTGGGGAAAATAGATGAAAAGAATACGTGAATAACAAGTCGCGTAAGGCGAAAATACAATATTTAGTCAAGTAGCTGTCATTTTTCAGCAAGACCGTATACTCGTAGCATCGTCAGTCCACCGCTCACGGCAAAGGCAGTGAAATTGACAAGAAGAGCGGGGTAGTAGTTGCGCTAAGAAGGATAGCACGCTTTTCTGTACCTCTCTTTGTTTTAACTTTCTGAGCGTGTTTTTAATCCAAACATATCATATCTATATGTTTTTGGAATCAGGAACCGACAAGGAATAAGATGAAAGTGTTTTTAAATTGATTTGGACAATTTAATTTTGATAATAATTTTTATATATTTAATTTTCAGAGCTTGTTTTTAATCCGAATATAACATATTTATATGTTTTTGGAATCAGCAAATGATGGAGAATAAGATAAACGTAAATTGGGATCGTTTTATAAATTTTTATTTTTTTTTACAATTTTCAGATTTTTAATGACCAAAGTCATTAATTAATTTTTAAGCCACCAAGCTGAAATGCAATACCGAACCCCGGGCTTCGTCGAAAATTACTTGACCAAAATTTCAACCAATTTGGTTGAAAAATGAGGGCGTGACAGTGCCGCCTCAACTTTCACGAAAAGCCGGATATGACGTCATCAAAGACATTTATCAAAAAAATGAAAAAAACGTATGGGGATATCAATCGCAGAAACTCTCATGTCAAATTTCATAAAGATCGGTCCAGTAGTTTGGTCTGAATCGCTCTACACGCACACACACACACACACACATACACACACACATACACACACACATACACCACGACCCTCGTTTCGATTCCCCCTCGATGTTAAAATATTTAGTCAAAACTTGACTAAATATAAAAAGAAGAAAACTAAAGAAATAAAAACTGTAAGTAATGAAGAGAAAAAGTAGACTTGTAACAAAGAAAACAATAGGACGGAATATAATATGGTAAAACAATGGGGACCCAGCAACAATATAAATCAATAAACCATACAAATGAAAAGAAAGAAATAAAGAAATAAACGAATAAACACAGTATAGAAAACATAAACACTGTAAACAGTTCGTATCAGTCAAAACAGCACAACAATTCTACAACTATTTTCCACACATTTCTGCCTCAGCCCCAACGGAATACTTGACTACGCAAGCCAACAAATCGTCCCGTGACAAAAACCAGTAGTGCGTAAGCTGTCCCTGTCCCAGGCTGGGCTGTTCCGAGCCCCTCCCTCCGACGAATGACACCACGGTGGAAATAAACAGCCGTTGTTTCGTATGGCGACCGTTCTAGCGACAGCAGACGACACTTAGATACTCTTTCAGTGACGCGCGCGGGCGTTCTATTCAGCCATTAGGGAACATTATTTGATATATCAATTAGTAAACGGCCAGTTTTTATTCTGTCTCACAAATTCGAGGACAGTTTCGTGGATTCTGTACAAGAGAGAGAAGGAATTGCAGAAAATCTTTTGAAATGGAGGTAGGCGTACGTTAAACGAAGCGGTTGTGTTTTGTCATTCCACGGTGACAGCAAGACTTCGTCACGCCTCGTTGGTTTTTTTCCTCCGTTTCTTTCGCGCTCTGGAACTTGTTGTTTCGCGCTCTGTCTTGGTGGATTGTACAGGTGTGCCGTTCTGAGGATTTTTAAAGCTTTTCGATTCTTTTGCAGGTAAGTTTGGTGTGTAATTGTTCTATATGTTAACATGTTGTTTTCGTTCGTTTGTGAAGTGTTCGACTTGTCATGTTGAAATGTATGTACCACCCTAGAAACATGAAAATACATTATTTGAGAAGGAGTTTGGGTTCTCCGATAAAATCTTAATCGAAGCAGGTTGTTTCAGGTGTGTAATTGTTAGTTTATGTTAAACGTTGTTCCTGTTCGTGTGTGTGAAGTTTCTAACTTGTTATCTAGTGGCTTTCGGTGCCGCCTGCGAAACATAGAAACGATTTATTTGGAAAGAATGGATGTGTACCGATACATTTTGAATCGTAGCAGCTTAGTTTTGGTGCGACATTGTTCTTGTATGCTGAGAGTTCGTCTTGTTCGTGTGTAAAGTTATCGAACTAGGATATTCAGTACAGCCTATGAAACATGGAACCGGATTTTTTCGGAGACGGGTATAATGTTAAAATTGTTCTGGTTCCGGTTCTTGTTAGTGTGTGTGCGTGTGTGTGCGAGTGTGTGTGTGTGTGTGTGTGTGTGTGTGTGTGTGTGTGTGTGTGTGTGTGGGAAGTTTTCTACTGGTCGTTTAGGAAACTACAATACCACCGGTGAAAGATTGAAATGCATCATTTATTTCAAGAGATTGGTGTGTACCAGTAAAAGCGGAATCGTCGCAGGTTACTTTCAGTGTGAAACTGTTAGTTTATTTTAAAGGGGTTTTGGTTGGTGTATGTGCGAATTCAGTTTGTGTGTGTGTGTGTGTGTGTTTGTGTGTGTGTGTGTGTGTGTGTGTGTGTGTGTGTGTGTGTGTGTGTGTGAGAGAGAGGAAGAGAGAGAGAGAGAGAGAGAGAGACAGAAAGAGAAAGGGAGACAGACAGACAGACAGACAGACAGACATAGAGAGAGACAGAGAGAGTGATAGTGAAATGGGTGTTTCGTCAAGTTAATAATGTGTCAGTTGTAACGGATCAGTTGGCCTATAAAATACACTGTCTGAGTTCTGAGTTCTGTGTCTGTGTGTCTGTCTGTGTGTCTGTCTGTCTGTCTGTCTGTCTCTCTTTCTCTCTCTCTCTCTCTCTCTCTCTCTCTCTCTCTCTCTCTCTCTCTCTCTCTTTCTCCCCCCCCCCCATTCTCTCTCTCTCTCTCTCTCTCTCTCTCTCTCTCTCTCTCTCTCTCTCTCTCTCTCTCTCTCTCTCTCTCTCTCTCTCTCTCTCTCTCTCTCTCCATCTCACGGTTTTCAAGCCATTTTCAATATAAACGGCTCCTGTAAGCTAAAGCCAGCAAAATACTCGTACGAAAGGAGTGTTACTGTTTACTAGCATTCATGTAGTTTCTGTAAGACCATTTCTGAAAATCCCATTCAGACCTCTGACCAACTCGATGGTACACGAGTGTATGTTTTTTGTGTGGTTTTTTTAGAATGGTTTTAACACTATATGAATATAAAAGTAGAGTATATCAGTTACGCTTCTTCAAAATTATGTTTGTTTCGGATTCAACAATTAAATCAAATTTAATTTGATTTGATTTGGTTTGATGGTTGATATATAAAAAAAACCACATCATTTCCAAGAAACGTAACTTACATGCGTCACTATTACATTCAGATAGTGTCAAAACCACTCTACAAATTCCAGTACCACCACTCTAAACATTCCAGTACCGGCCTTGCAAACTGTGACCAAATCAATAGAACACAAATAAGCTAACCATGTTAGACTCTAAAACAAACACGGGTTCCGAGACACTTTCAACACACAGTTTTCTAAAAGAAGAGCCAGCAACAAATGTTTACATTCACATCGTTTTGTTTAAAACCATTTCTGAAAATCCCAATCTAACCTTACGAAATGTGACGAAGTCGATGACACCTGAATATCACGGTTGATTCCGAAACAATCATAGTTTCCAAAACACCTAACTTATATACTTTACTTTACATTCATAGAGTGTCAAAACTATTCTGGAAATTCCAGTCTGGCCTTGCGAATTGTGATCTACTCGACAGCACATGAGTCAGCTTATCATGTTTGACTCTGAAACATACAAACACGGTTACCAAGACACTTTCAACACAAACGGCTCCTTGAAACTACGGTCAGCGAAAAAATTGTACAAACGGAACAGCAACTTATATGTACACATTAATTTCCTTTCATTGAAAACCATTGTTTTTAAAATCAAATCATCTCGGACCTTGCGGAATGTCACCAACTCAACGACACTAAAGTAAGCTCATCACGGTTGCTCCTGAAACAACCACGGTTCCCAATGATAATACTATTTCGTTTGGCTTCAAACCATCCCCCAACGTGACCAAGACTACACCACACGAGTAAGCTTACTGTGTTTGATTCACAAACACGGTTTCCAAGACACTTTCAACACAAACAGCTCCTGTGCGCTAGAGTCTAGCGTATTATATCTCCTACATGTCCTGGTGTCCAATGTTGGTTCAGTCGGCCAGAGGGCAATGTTTGTCCATTCTTGTAATACCTTTTCGCTCAATCGACTCACCCCCGGCCCGGAGGTCGTGAGTGATGTAACTTGCTATGTACATTGGTGCCGAAGAGCCAACACCTATCAACTCGTGGGGTTGAGAATGTAATGAGATAAGTTGTGCAGAAATCGGTTTTTGATATCACTGGTTTTCATAAATAAGGAAAGCATTGTAAAACAATAAAAAGACATAACGAATGTATGGATCTATCAATGGATAACTCACTCACTCCATTGATCGCTCACTCAATTACTTACTCACTCAATTACTCATTCTCACACTCATTCACGAATTAGCTCAATCAGTCGATATCTCCGCCGCGATATAACCTTCGTGGTTGAAAACGGCGTTACACACCAAATAAAGAAAGAAAGTCGATATCTCACTCTCGCACTCACTCACTCACGTATGTCGTATAGAAGTATCATATTACACGAGAGCACATCATCTTGAGAGGGGGCGGATGTGGGACAGTAGAGAATGATCCGGAGAGTTATTTTTTTCTTTGGTAATACACTGTTTATTCAGATCTCCATTCGTATACAATACATAATTATCATCAGGAAATCAAAAAGTCATAACATTTACGTTAGTCTTGCTTTCTTTGCGTGTGTATTTTTTTTTTTTTTTTACTTTGCGTCTTTGTTGTCCATATTAAAACATTAAAACCGTGTCCTCAGTTTGAAACGTTCAGTGACGATATCAATCACGTATAATAGTGGTAGAATACAGCCCACCAAGGAAAACCGACCATGTCCTAGTATGATTCTTAATCGATAGAACGACTGCAACCTGTCGATCAAAAAGCGAAAATG
>NC_090252.1:28508586-28511086 GCF_037325665.1 Littorina saxatilis | reverse complement strand
ACTGACACAGAATCCCCCATATGTCACTCCATACAAACGCATCAAAAGCCATGGCATACACTTCATCCAACTTTCAATATTTGCAGAGTTCTTGTGGGGAAATTCCACTCTCACAGGCAATGCTGGCAAAAAGGTTGCCATAGCAACAAGGAATCAGAGCGAATCATCCAGGTGTTTGTGCCAGAAATATCTGTCACTCAAGCTGTCCCAGTGCAGTGGTCTGTTACCATGGTAACGGAGTCAACAGAATTTTAAGCTTGAGTGATTCATACTATGCGCTTCTGCGTAGTGAGAATTTGAAAAGACTTTGTGTGTGGGTTGTTGTTTTTGCAACAGATGTTGCGTGTATTATGATTGAGGAAAATGGAGAAAAGAAAATGCTATTTTTTCCTCTAGTTGACTTACATTCTTTAAGAAAAATATTTTGATTTGAAAGCGAGGTGTTGAGACAGTGTTCGTTGTGTATGTTGTTATTTTGACATGTACTGTTCGTTTACGTGTTTGTTTGTTTTTTGGTTTGTATGTTTGTTTGTTAAATTTGTGTTGTTGTTGTCGACTTTTTGTATTTTTTTCTTTCTTTCTTTTTTTTTCTTTTTCTTTTTTCTTGCTTTCTTACTTTCTTTATTTTTTGCTTTCTTTCTTACTTATGTTTTACTCTAGGTCTTTGAAAGCGGTATTGAATGTGGATTTTGTGGATGACGGTCATTTACAGTAAACGTTGTCATGTCTGTCCGTCTGCCTGTCTGTCTGTCTGTCTGCCTGTCTCTCTGTCTGTCTGACGGTCGGTTGGTCGGACCAACTGTCAGCATTAGTCACATCGGTTGTTGCTCGCGCTATATCCCGTGACACATGCACACATCTAACATGTCGCAACCGAAAAAGCTGTTAATCGATAACGCTCTACGACGATGCCGGAAAGCGGATTAGTTGTAATGGCGGATACTTGTGCCAGGTGTGGCTAGACAATGCGTCCGAAGCCTCTTGTACCACTTGCTTACCGGTACCACACATGTCAGGTCTAAAATTGGAGGAGTGTGTGTGTGTTACTTTAGGTTTTCAGAACGTGTTGGTGTTGCACGATGCTGCATGTTGACTATATCACGGTGGGGGGGGGGGGGGGGGGGGGGGGAGGGGGGGGATATACATTGATTGTCATCATTTTCACGAGTTTTCATTCACAAGCACCTGGGAAATAAATCTCATGTTCCCCGGGGAATAAATCCCCGGTTACCATAGTTGCAGGAAGCCCTATTACATGGATAATCAAAAGCAAACCCAATAGAAACGCTCGAGGATTCTTCGGCTCTTTTCATTGGCGTTTCCCCAGACCTAAACAGACGACAAGACACTGCTTTGCAAAGTTCCAAAAACCAACTGGCAAACTGGCAAAAGTAAACAAAAAAACAAAACTACTTCAATAAATTCGTCACAAACAAATGAAACCTACCGATATGTTATGTCTTCTTACAAAGTCATGGAGTGCGTGTATCTGTGTTTCGATACACAGACGTTCGGAGAAACACGAACGTCCAGTTCAAGTAAAACGACACCTGAAACACACATTTTGACCCGTGCACAAGACGTTGTATCGATAAACGAAGCACAAGTAAGAAACAATAATAAAAGCAAAGAAAATAGCAACACGATATGCAAACATCTAACAAAGCCGAGCAAGCAGAATGACAGGTCTAATGAAAAACAAAGAGGTACCGAGTCGGAAACAAGATCGCGATTCTTTCCTTCGCTGCACGACGCAAATCTTCTGTGACCTTTGACCAAACGTAGCTTCCACATTCGATCACCGTGCTCAGCTTAATATTTACAACAGAAAGCCGAGGGGGTGGAATACTGAGATGAACCTACAGAAATGTGCATCCTCAAACCTGACATATTCATCCCAACTCATTTAATGAACTCAAAAACACAGAAAGTTGCTTTCACACGCCATCTTTGATTGCCAGTGGTTATCAAACCGGGACCCGTGTGGTTATCAGCACGGACCCGTGTTTCAAAGCATGGCTCCCTGGGTTGATTGTGCACTTGTTTTCTCACTACCAAAATGATGACAAAAACGATGTTTGATGGTTTGTTGACAGGCCAGCTTTTTTGTCGGTCCTCGGGGGGCATATCGACTTTTGTTTCATATTTATTGACCGCGGCCTTCCAATTAATTGCAGACAAATATTAAGACAGAAGATAGCAAAGAAAAACAAGTCGCGTAAGGCGAAAATACAACATTTAGTCAAGCTCAGTCGAACTCACAGAATGAAATTGAACGCATTGCATTTTTTCCGCAAGACCGTACACTCGTAGCATCGTCTGTCCACCGCTCGTGGCAAAGGCAGTGAAATTAACCATCCAGAAAAGAGCGGTAGCGGTTGCGCTGAGGAGGATAGCACGCTTTTCTATATCTCTATTCTTTTTAACTCTCTGAACGTGTTTTTAATCCAAACATATCATATCTATATGTTTTTGGAATCAGGAACGGACAAGGAATAAG
>NC_090252.1:28501086-28503586 GCF_037325665.1 Littorina saxatilis | reverse complement strand
CTCTCTCTCTCTCTCTCTCTCTCTCGCTCGCTCTCTCTCTCTCTTCCCTTCTGTCTGTACCTACCCCCCCTCTCTCTCCCACACCCCATCTCTCTTCTTTCTCTCACCCCCTCGTCCCTCTCACCCCCTCGTCCCTCTCTCTCTCTCTCTCTCTCTCTCTCTCTCTCTCTCTCTCTCTCTCTCTCTCTCTCTCTCTCTCTCTCACTATATCTCGCTCGTCTTTCCCCCACTCCCTCCTCCTCTCTCTCTCTTTCCGGCCTTAAACTAAGTTTACTTTTCTTGACAAGGACCTCGATCACTGAACCGTGACCAATCAAGTTCCACGCTTGGTCGGCGTTATCACATGAGTGCATGGCCTCCTGAATAAACATCTTGACTTCTTAAATTGGTCAGTCGTTTCTTGACCCATGGAACCGGCTTGTAGCTTTCTTGTGCTTGTTGGAAGACGTGCTTTGGTTACTTTACGATACTCCAGCTTTTGACAGGGCAATCCGGCGATTGAAGACTGACGAGATCTGTGGCTGTGAATATGAACGAGCATGTAAGAGCAGTGCTGTAATTCTTCTTATTTTTCTCTTCTTTTTTTTTTAATCCCTTTTCAGGGTTTCATTTACTAGTGCGCCTTGCGCCATTGGCGCATAACATCTCAAAATGTCCCATTGGAACTCCCTTCAGTGCGTCAAAGGGCGCACTGAGATTACGTACTACCTCATGCACACTTTTCACGGGAGTACAGTGTTCGGAATGACCTATAAGCCTAACGCGCACCAAGCCGAGCAACTTGCGAATTTGTGAAACGCGCTGTGATTGGCTTTTAAAATGTAATTCATTAGTATTCAACCAATCCTGCGAACTATCTGTGCTTGCACGTTTACTTCTCTGGAAACTGTCAACAGAAACGATATCGATTAACCCCCCCACACACACACACACACACACACACACACACACACACACACACACACACACGCGCGCGCGAACCTGATACACTTGCAAATTATCATAACACCATATGGCACCAAATATTACTATTTTGTATCTTTCAACAAAAGCATTTTCGGACCGCCTAGTTTGTTTTGCGCGTTTTGCCTTCGACTTTGTGATGTCCCATCAGAATTTGGTTGAGGGGGACAAATGTCCCATTGTCTTTTTCTTCCAGGCTAAATCCTGCCTTTTTTATTTGTCTTTGCTTTTTTTTTAAACGCGTTCACGTAATAGTAACCTTTTGTTTTGTGCATAAAGTACTATGCTCTTGAATCTCTTCTTGTTCTCGCTCTTGCTTCTTCTTCTTCATCTTCTTCTTCTTCTTCTTCTTCTCTCTCTCTCTCTCTCTCTCTCTCTCTCTCTCTCTCTCTCTCTCTCTCTCTCTCTCTCTCTCTCTCTCTCTCTCTCTCTCTCTCTCTCTCTCTCTCTCTCTCTCTCTCTCTCTCTCTCTCTCTCTCTCTCTCGCTGACCGTTCACTCATTTTGTGTAATGTCCCATCAGAATTTGGTCGAGGGGGACAAATGTCCCATTGTCTTTTTCTTCCAGGCTAAACCCTGCCTTTTTTTATTTGTCTTTGCTATTTTTTTTAAACGCGCTCACGTAATAGTAACCTTTTGTTTTGTGCATAAAGTACTATGCTCTTGAATCTCTTCTTGTTCTCGCTCTTGCTTCTTCTTCTTCATCTTCTTCTCTCTCTCTCTCTCTCTCTCTCTCTCTCTCTCTCTCTCTCTCTCTCTCTCTCTCTCTCTCTCTTTCTCTCTCTCTCTCTCTCTCTCTCTCTTTCTCTCTCGCTGACCGTTCACTCATTTTGTGTATCAGCACTAAAGCAACAACAACAAAACCAATCGGTCTTTGCACCATTTCAAAGGTGTCGACAGCTTTACCTACCAACACAAACATTCTTATGAATGGTGCTGGCGACAAATCAACTGCTACTTTTTTTACACAGACAATGATATTATTACACACTGGAACCTTTTTCTGCCCTTATAGATCCCCATGTTAGACTGAATTTTTGACCGGAGATAAAGCACAAGCGCATACCTTTGTTGTGTTGTTTGGTGCTACTCTGTCGTCTCGGATTGTGCGTGTGATTGAAAAGCTATTGGCGATAGCTAGGCATTCAGAATTGAACTGAAGTATAGCTAGAGGCTTTCAAATTTAAATAAAATTGGCTTCTATATATATATACCAATTGCCAAAGCACAGAGACATAATCATATTCGCTAATTGTGTGAAAGATGTCACAACTGTTAGAAACGGTATCAGGTAATCTTTCAAACGTTACTGTTAAAACCGAAAGGGGTAAATGTTTTAGTCTAGTGAAGGGCCATTTTTGTCATAAAGTATAACTGGAAAAACGTTTCTGCAAATTGTGCCTGAATCACGTATCGAGAGAGAGAGAGAGAGAGAGAGAGAGAGAGAGAGAGAGAGAGAGAGAGAGAGAGAGAGAGAGAGAGAGAGAGAGAGAGAGAGAGAGAGAGAGAGAAGAGAGAGAGAGAGAGAGAGAGAGAGA
>NC_090252.1:28415848-28500886 GCF_037325665.1 Littorina saxatilis | reverse complement strand
CCAATTTTGTCATAAAGTATAACTGGATAAACGTTTCTGCAAATTGTGCCTGAATCACGTATCGAGAGAGAGAGAGAGAGAGAGAGAGAGAGAGAGAGAGAGAGAGAGCGAGAGAGAGAGAGAGAGAGAGAGAGAGAGAGAGAGAGAGAGAGAGAGAGAGAGAGAGAGAGAGAGAGAGAGAGAGAGATTTCTCCCCCGCACCTTATCCCCTTTTGTTCACTCTCCTTTGCTATGTTCCAAGAAGAAATAACTTTTTAAATCGGGTAGTTTCACAACTTCTCACACATACAGATGATCAGGACAAGCCAAGCGTAAAAAAGTCAATATTCCAGCAACAAGAAAGTGTGCAGGAAACAATAAGTGTTCGTCGCTATCACCACTGAAGGCGAGTCATCGATCAATGTTAAACTGAAACTTTCTTTTCTGACTGGAGGTGTGTGTGTGTGTGTGTGTGTGTGTTTGTCTGTCTGTCTGTCTGTCTGTCTGTCTGTCTGTCTGTCTGTCTGCCTGTTTGCCTGTCGTGTCTCTCGGTGTGAATGCGTGTATTCGCCGGTCTCATTGTTCGTCGTTGGATGGTGTTTGTGTGTCTATCTCCACGTTTATCTGTAAACTACACATCTTTCAGAATGAGAAGGGTCGATACAGATTGAAAAACACAAGGCCACTAATCCCATCACCGTGTGCATAGCCTGCCAACCAGTGAATAACACATGACGTTGTCAAAGATACTTACAATGTGCCGACAGTAACATTCTCAGTTCTTATGAATATTTCATCACACAAAAATGTTCTTGGGTTTACTGCATAAAAGCTGTGTATTGATTACTGTCATAAACAGGTCAAACTAGTGAGCACAAAGCTTTTGTTTCTTAGTGTGAAAAAAAGAAACAAAACAAAACAAACAAGCACAAATGTGTCGTCTTGGTTATATTGTTTAAATTGATTTTGCAGTTTGGCCTTGGCTTACGTAGTGTACTACGAGTAAGTAAACTCGAGAGAGAGAGAGAGAGAGAGAGAGAGAGAGAGAGAGAGACAGAGAGAGAGAGAGAGAGAGAGAGAGAGAGAGAGAGAGAGAGAGAGAGAGAGAGAGAGAGAGAGAGGAGAGAGAGAGAGAGGCCAGTACAAATTCACAATGGAACTAAAAGCACCATGTCACTGTATGCTGCCTTTTCGGTGTTTTTTTATTTTATCAAAGGACAAACCATCGGGGAACACAGATCGAAACCATGTTGCTCTCTTGTTAAATGAAACACCGGTGTAACACGAAATTTTTACTCCACGAAAAATTTACTCCGGAGTACATATTTCGTACGAAATTCTTACTCCGAGTACACTTTTCGTACGAGAAAAGAACTCCCCAAGGCACGAAAAAATTACTCCCTCCACGAAATGTTTACTCCCCATTTTTTTTTACTTCCAGTAAAAATCTCGTACGCAAAAATGGGATGCGGGCGAAGGGATAATGCCAATAAGTGATCTCGCGCACACAAATGTCGCGCTGCCCTCCTTCCACCGCTTCCACCACCAAGAACTAACAGGGGACAAGGGAGTAAAAATATCGTACACCTGGCATGGGAAGTTAAATTGCTCGTGTTGAGGTGAAGTAATGTATTCGTTATTTATTCGTCAGGGGAGTAACATTTTTGTACGACATGTTTACTCGGAACTCACCTGTCTTGGGGAGTAATTTTCTCGTGCAATGGGGGAGTGGTTTTTTCGTAAAGGGAGTAAATTTTTCGTACGAAATGTTTACTCCGGAGTAAAAGTCTCGTGGGAGTAATTTTCTCGTGTTACACCGGTTTGTGTTATCGATCCCTAGCGAAAGACCGACGGTTTCTGAATGCTGGAAGGCAAGAACGACAAAAGTGTTATTGTGTGAGGGAAAATTGCTCGTTGTTAGCCCTGGCATGGTTGAGTGGTTTTGTAAACAATGTTGATTCCTCCACTTATGCTGTTTAGCTTAGGGTCAAATACCAGGATTGAAAGGATCAGCTCTGGCACTGGCATGATCGTGTGAAAAAGATGCCCCCTTTTTGACAACATAACAAATAGTCAAGGATCCATGACGGGTTCAAAGCCAGCGAAGGTTCATTTTTTGGACCGCGATCTGTTAAAAAGCGAAAGGTTGTCTATCCAGTTTAGGGTTGGATAAACAGGAACCAACACTCTTTTGGAAAGAGTGTTCCCGGCTGGATAACGGATTTGCGAATGTTGGTGATCTGTAATGACATTAATGGCCATACATAATAATGTTTGTTTTTTGTTGGTACCACGTCGCATTCCTTTCGGAACAAAAACAACGATTCAAAAAGCATAACCATAAATCAATCAAATCAATTCTTGCTTACAGATATTAAATCATAAGTTGTATCTCACAGTCACACGTTCATAATTGCTTAAAACAAATCCCTAGTATTGCCCATCCTTTGGAAAATACTTTGAAACAACAATGACTTGTGATTCCCTTTTAATGGAAGAATGCTACAACCAAAACTATCTATGAAACTGGAAGAATTCGGCATTGAAAGAAAACGCGAAGACTACAAAAAGTAAAAGAAATAATCAACAGTTGTTGAATCCTTGGAGACAAGAGTTTCGTTCAGAAAACAATCAAACACTTAGCGTGTATAACCAGTGCAACAGGCGCCAACAGTACACACCGTACAGGCTTATTTCTGCTCATAATATTATCCAGTTTGCATGGAAATGACCAGACATTTGATCTCTTTCAGGTGTGACCAGACAACGATCCTAGCCACGACCTACATACCACCAGCATGAACTGAACGCCGTCACCTAATATGAGACATCTTGCTGACATCCGGTAGCACATGGCGGTGCACTTCCGCCGTATGACAACACGACAGCTGTGAAACAATAAACTACAAGTGCTACAGTAGGAGGCTATTCTACTAAAGGAGTGGGGAAGAAGGAGGAGACTACAGAAACAAAATGGCTGCTTTCGCACAAAGGACTTGTACTTTTGTGGGTGTTGTGTTGGTATTCTTGACAACGTGTGTGCTAGGTAAGTTGTTCTTGCATTCCATGATATTTTTTCAACACTCAGAGATGTTTCGCCTATGCTGTTTTGATACACTTACAACGGCTTAACTACCAGGTTGATCGAGTTTTTCCGTCATCATGACTAAGCTGAGACGAAAACAGCCTGTTGTCGGTGACGTCATGTTTTTCGGTAGCAATTTTGATTTTAAGGGAAATCTCAATCATATTGTTAAATGAAAATCAGCGGAAAAAAGGCAAATTAGCCACTGTTTTTCTTTTGAATTTATAATTCCTTGGGAAAGAAATATCGAGAAGGATTATAAAATAGAATTCAGTTAAAGAAAAACAGGTAGTGCAGATCGGTTTTTGACAGTTTACTATTTATGATTTCTGTATATGAGCTTTAGAAAGTGGAAACACACGCTCACGTCTTGGTTCTTCTCCTCCAAGAAGCTAATATTTGTTTGATTTATACTTTCATTTTTATTTTGATTTGTTAATTTGTTTACATCAGAATGCAGCTCTCAGGGTAAGTCAAATGAGTGTTGGTCACGACTCTATACTTTTCTCAACCGTTGATCTTTCCGACTGTCTTAGGGTATGATGTGCGAGTTGGGCTTTGCTAGTGTTAATGTGTCTAACCCTTAAGCGGTATTGGTTTTAATACCGTGCATTTTATTGACTTCGTTAAGTATACTCCCTCTCACTAGCTGAGTAGTCAGAATTTCTTTTCAAGCTCTTTAACACTGTCTTTTTCTTCGACATACAGTGTAACGAATTTGCGTTTACAGTGACTAAAAGGTAAATATAATAGTAAACAGAAATCAACTCGGCTAAGTGAGTATGAAAAAGAACGAATAAGCAGATTGCCTTTTTGTGTAACAGGAACAAAAAGAAAAACAACCAAGCTCTACGTCTGCGATTTGACCTAAAACAAGTCTAAAACGCAAAATATACGCAAAATACACTATTGAAGAGAAAAAAAGGAGAAACAAATTTGGTTTCATTTCACATTTATTTTAGCACAATAACTTTTTTTTCAAAATCTAGAAGACCGTTTTTCAATTCTTCAGAAAAAAGTCTAGCATAAACAAAAAAAGGCTGTGTATTTTGTATTATAGATGCAGCAGAGGAAGTTGTATTGTTTTAAATGTTCTTGCATGATTGAATCGGATTGAGTGGTTGCTGTGCTTTTAAATTGTTTTGAATTTTCTACACAAGACATTCTGTTTGTGATTTGCATGATATGCATAGTCTGATTTTTGATTTTCTCGTTAAGTGTATAAATGAGTGCTTGTGGGTAAAAGGTTTCATTTTTGTTTTCTATAGCTGGTCATAATGAATACTCCTTCAGACTTTTTTTTAAAACATCATTGTATATTCGCGCCAGATAAGAACGAGCAGCTGGTCTTGATACATTATTATTGTTGACATACGACATAGATGTGATACGTTTATGGATTCGTTTCTGCTAGTTGTAGAAATATCTGGTAGAAATTTCATCTTTCTTCTATCCTCGTTAGCAATTCATTAATCTACTGACAACTCAGACTTTCTTCTTTAATATTTTAAAAATCTTATGGTGTTGGTTGCTTAATTCGGTAGTTGTTTATCAAAAAGTTATTGTCATTCTGCATACAGCAAGCGTGATTAAAGCGCTGTAGAAAGTTAGCATCTTAGTACTAATCAAACAGATTTTCCACGTGGCATTAGATTGGACACATCGAAAACGAAACATTTGCCATACTGGCATACTCCCGATTAACAACACGATGCTAGCTAACATGCTAAACTTTTTTTATGCTAAGAGCAAAATATCCACTTCGCCCACTTTCTACAAATGGATACTTTGAATAGCTGACTTTATACAGGGCTGATTCGATTTTATTCGGGTGATCGTGAGTGAATCACATTTTTGTTTATGTTTACTTTTGTTTTCTTTTTAGAAGCATTGAAAGGTTTGCTTAGAGAAGAAGAGTTATCAGCAATTCTTAAATGAGGTGCTACAATACCTCATTTATTGGAATTGTCCCAATGGAATTGTCCTGCCACATCATGTGGGCTTTTTCTTGCAACATTCTGTGGAGCCTTTCTATAGTTATCATGCTAGAATGTTCTTAGATATCCTGTGACATTTTTCTTTGGACATTCTGTGGAGTTATGTCATTAGATATCCTGCTGGAATTTCTCTGCCACATCCAGTGGCATTTTCTGTAGATAGTCTGTGGAGTTTATCTGTAAATATCCTGTGGCATTTTTCATGAATCATTCTGTGGAATTTTTGTAAATATTCTCTGGAATTTTCCTGCGACATCCTGTGTCGTATTTCCTGTTACCTTTTTGAGTAGATATCTGCTGGAAATTTCCTGGGAGATCCTGTGGGAGCTAGTTTCTCAGACATTCTGGGTGTTTTTTCTGTAGATATCCGTCTCGAAATTTCCTGAGACATCCTATGTCATTCCCTCTACAGACGTTCAGATGCTTGATCTTATCTGAGACATCTTATATACGTTTATTTGGTGTTATTATGTGTGCGCTACTAAATGTACTGGCATGCTCTTGCAAGAGTTTGTTTCAAGAGCACAGAGATGCGGTGTGTGTAACATGTACATTTGTTGGCTGAATGTTGTTGAATGTACAGTACACAAAAACATACTTCCAAGTGTGCGTGTTTCTGGAAAGCACTGAAGTATGATGAATGAGCACAGACGCATCCTTTCAGGAGTTGCTTTCTTGAGATCACTGAAGTGTAATGCGTGTGACACGTTCTGCATTGTAATGCGTGTAATACATTCTGCATTAGTTGGTTCTACGTCTCTCTGCTGCTTTTTACATTTAGTCAAGTTTTGACTAAATGTTTTAACATAGAGGGGGAATCGAGACGAGGGTCGTGGTGTATGTGTGTGTGTGTGTGTGTGTGTGTGTGTGTGTGTGTGTACCCCCGTTTCCACAGGTTTGGTTGCCTAAATCACCATAAGGCAACCATCCACACGTGGATGGCAACCTAAACTCTGGATGGCAACCTAATTGTGTGGATGGTCGCTTCATTTAACACCGTTAAATTGACTTTTTTGACGGAAAGAATGTCATAACAATGTTCAAAATGACATTCTTTCCGTCCTCTATAGGCGACGAAATAGGTCAAATTTTGTGCATTTTTTAGTGCAAAATTCTTCGATGCCGGAGCGAGTACTGCACCCAGTGCTGTTGTAGTGCAAGTGCACTAGAAAGGCACTACACCCAGTGCCGCCTCTTAGGTAACCATCCACACTTTAGGTATGTGTGTGTGTGTGTGTGTGTGTGTGTGTGTAGAGCGATTCAGAGTAAACTACTGGACCGATCTTTATGGAATTTTACATGAGAGTTCCGGGGTATGATATCCCCAGACAGTTTTTTTCATTTTTTCGATAAATGTCTTTTATGACGTCATATCCGGCTTTTTGTAAAAGTTAAGGCGGCACTGTCACACCCTCAATTTTCAATCAAATTGATTGAAATTTTGACCAAGCAATCTTCGACGAAGGCCGGACTTCGGTATTGCATTTCAGCATGGAGGCTTACAAATTAATTCATGACTTTGGTCATTAAAAATTTGAAAATTGTAATTAAAATTATTTTTTTATAAAACAATCCAAAATTACTTTTATTGTATTCTTCATCATTTTCTGATTCCAAAAACATATAAATATGTTATATTTGGATTAAAAATAAGCTCTGAAAATTAAAAATATAAAAATTATGATTAAAATTAAATTTCCGAAATCGTTTTAAAAACTAGTTCATCTTATTCCTTGTCGGTTTCTGATTCCAAAAACATATAGATATGATATGTTTGGATTAAAAACACGCTCAGAAAGTCAAAACGAAGAGAGGTACAGTAAAGCGTGCTATGAAGCACAGCGCAACCGCTACCGCGCCAAACAGGCTCGTCACTTTCACTGCCTTTTGCACTAGCGGCGGACTACGTTCAGTTTCATTCTGTGAGTTCCACAGCTTGACTAAATGTTGTTATTTCGCCTTACGCGACTTGTTGTTTAATGTTGTTGAATGTACCTACAAAAACCGCATTCTTTCGAGTGCCAGTTTATGGAGAGCACATAGTGTTGTGTATTCACTTGTCAGATGTACGTTAATTGTCTTGTAGTCCTGATGGTGTGCTACAACCACGACTCTGACAAAACGAATCAGAAGGAATAACTACACTTGGCATATCTTAATTCCTTATTTTTTTCATTTTTCTTCTTCTGTTTTTGTGTGTGTAGAAAAACTGACATGCATCTAGTTGTCGCTCTGTATTTGTATTGCGTCAGTTTGTGCATTTGTTTTGAGATGCACGAATACATTCTCTCTTGTTACGGACTATGATGCAGAATACGTCAAAGACATCTGTTTACGTCTCTACATTCTTGTCGATACTTCACCCCAAAGGTCCTGGTTTTGCCTTACTAAATACCACTGAGTCTGACAGAAACAAAAACGTCATTTCTGGTTGAATTCATCCTCACTTCTCTTCTTCTCTGTCATTGCATTGATAGTTTTCACACGCCATTAGGTGAGGAGTCGCAGTGCATGTGACTGTTTAAGTCTCTTGAAAATACCTTCCCTTTTGTGCATATGATCATATACGCCACTGCAGATTTGTCAAGCCTTCTGTATGGTATATATAGGAGCATCCGTCCACTTTGACAAAACTGAAATTGGAATGAGTAGCTACACTTGATATAGCAAGATTTGAAGCAGAGATAACCAAATCGTCCGCCCGATCGCCACGGGCGATCAAAAAATCCATCGGGCTAGTAGAAACCGCCTGGCAACTCGCCCGGCTAGCCAGTCAAAATCCTGGTAAAATACAACACTTCTATCTAGTATCAGAGCGTTATAAACACTGCAGATGCAGCAACTGTGGTATGTACCAGGCCCGCGAAATTTCTGACGGGCTAGTGACTTTCTTGAAGTTACCCGCCCAGCTAGCGAGTTTACATTTTGAGATTCGGCCATCCCTGTGAAGTAACAAGTGTGACAAGATATGAGCTTTTGTTTTTAAGCAGTCATCACTTGCTCTTTAAATGTAAACAGTTTCGAACACAGAGACCACCATCTAAACTGAGAAAGGACAGTATTAAACAATGTCGACTGCACGTGAGAGGGAACAATAAAGAGACCAAAAAGCAATGTACTCACGTTAAAATGACGAACACGGAACGAATAACAGCGACGTTTCGACCTAAGGGTCTTCTTCAGGCACAAAAACACAAAAGTACACTCACAAAAAAGAAGAAGAACGACGATAGAACAGATAAAGAGGACAATAACTGACAAAACAAATGCACTGCACAAACCAACAAATTAATGACAAAGGAAACACAATTGAATTACAACACTTTACGTTTTTGGTAAGTGTCCGTCTAAAGACGCTCAGTCTAGACATTAACGAGCAGATACCTCTCCAAAAACAGAGAATACATCAAGTTTAGTTAATGTACAGGTTGTGGGAAGATATGGTTTGCAGTTAGTGCATGATTGCTGAACAGTGTATTGTTTGAATTGAGCTTTTGATGTGTGACTGTCGGCTGAAGGGTTCGTGTACTGCTTTGGTGTATTGGTGACAATGATCTTCTGCCCTTAACTACAGTGATAGAATCTTAAATGCATAAGTAAAACACAGAAATACCATTGAGTTCTTCGTGTAATGCTTTTGTTTCAAAGTATGGCTGCAGCTGGATAAAACTATTGAATTTTGTAGAAGCAAACACAATTCTGATAGGAAATGAACAACAAATCAAGGCTATTACTTTTTTCATCCAAAATGCAGATAGGAGAATTATTAAATAATAAGAAAAGAAACGAGTGAGAACGTTGAGTACTTAAGCAAAGGGCAGAAAAGGGGTACACACAGATTTACTTCACGATAGCTGCTATGGTTTCAAACATGCGATATAATATTTCTTCAGAATGCCATGTCAGAGCTGTTTTGAACCTGCAAAACAAATCAATGCAGAATTATATATATATATATATTTTTTTACCTCTAAGCAAAAACAGTTGTCTTTTTATTTTATTTACGAAGATGGTATCCCATTACTTGACACCAGCTACTCTTATAAAACCATCTCACTTTACTACAACGAATAATTGTTTATACATTAATGGAATAATTAGTTATTATCCACTTCCCTTCTAAAACTAGACTAATTTACGATGTATCCTATTGACTTCTTACAAAATCGACAACAATTGTCCGGAATGCAGCCCACAACATGTCTGTTTTACAACTGAAAGTGGAATTACAAGTTACCATCCGCTACACCTCTGAAAACAGCTAATGTCATCAAGTAAAGATGGTAGTACAAGAATGTTGCTAAGATGTATTTTCTTTGGTAAATTTTCCGAAATGGCCAGTAAGACAAAGGTTAGGTTTCAACTTCCCCAAACGATGAGAAAAAGTCAGGGCGAAATTATGCGTTGCAGCGGTTTTTCTGACTGCAGGGGTCATACATCTCCATGGTATTATTCATAATTTCTTTAATTTTCGGAAACCAATTTACTTCAGAAACTAAAACAGCCTCTCCCTTCGTTCCTTGTACAGCCCAGCCTCAAATCACAGCGAACGGGTTGTTCATCACTGGCCAAGAGAAGTCACTGGCCTGCTACATCACCACTGCAGAAACAGTCAGCAATTTTCCTCTCACCTGGTCACGTGGTGGTTCGAGTCTAGCTGCCTCGGAGGAAAAGACAGTCATCGTGTCAGGGAACGTGAGGAATTACAACAGCTTTTACAAGTTCACTGTTCAGCCAAGTGACAACGAGGATACTTTTACCTGCACGGCCAACTTTCCCTCTGGGACAACCACGGCTTCTTGGACTGTCTATGTGTACAGTAAGTTAAGGCCCACACAAATGCTTGTTTCCGATAATACGACCAAACAAATAAAAAAATAAATTCCGCCCGTCACGCTCAGTCAAGTTTTGAGTTTGATCAAGATTCCTCGGTACAGTCCTTTAATGCAATAATGCGTCATCCACACATAGGGAAAGGTCCAAGAATAGGGATTACGTTTTGGTTTCATGCTGATAACTAGCTTGTTTTCTTGCAAAATAGTTTCATGTTGTGCTTGTTAGTTGTTCTCGCTTTAGTGTATGTAGTAAATGTTAATTAGAGCGCATTATAGATCAGTGAAGAGGCAATCACGAATGATTGTAAAAGGCCAACCATACTTTAAAATAACATGATACCGTCAACTCAGTTCTAGTGTCAGACTAATTGAAATGTGCATCAGATGTGTTTGATTCGGTTTAATAAGAATTTTTTTTTAAACACAACAAGAAACTAAAGAAAGTAATACAAATGGATAAAACTACTAACTGTTCACACAACAAATACTTTTTGATATACTCTTTTGATACATGCAAGTTATCCTGAGAGGGTTAATGTCGTGAATGAAATGTTTTCAGCGCTCTAGCACAGTTAGTTTGTCAGGACAGGTATAAAAAACAGTTATTCCAACATGTAGAATTATCTGACAATCTAAATCTCTGTAATTAAAAGTATATAAATGGCTAATTGTTCTCACTGTATTTCAGAGGGTCCAGACGATCCTGTGGTCACTGGTCCGAGCACCGTTGTCAGCGGCGTTCCCAGCACGTGGACTTGCGTTGTAGACGGAGCTTCTGGTACAGCTTCCAACGTCTACTGGCAGTTTGGAAACGGAAGCAGACTTGATTTTGGAACCTTCAATAATGTTGGGGCAGTTTATAGGGACACAAACAATCTGGAGATGTGAGTACTTGGATGGATTAATGGATGGATGGTTGGGTTGGCTGGTTGAGTAACGTTTGATTCAATCATTGTAGGGTGGATGGGATGCATTTGAATTTGATAATTAAGATTGGTGCTGAGCACACGGATTTCATTGCTTGCAAGAGTTCTGGTGTTTTGTCTCAAAGCTCCTTTTCCTCAGGCGAAGAGTTGTATCTGTTTTGCCTCAACAAGAATCCAAATTTACTTTGACGGACGCAGTGGCGTAGTGGTAAGACATCGGCCTCCTAGTCGGCAGGTCGTGAATTCGTGGGTTAAGGGTTGGAGATTTGTCCGATCTCCCAGGTCAACTCATGTGCAGACCTGCTAGTGCCTTAACCCCCTTCGTGTGTACACGTAAGAAACAGTCCAAGTGCGCACGGAACAGATCCTGTAATCCATGTCAGAGTTCGGTTGGTTATAGAAACACGAACATACCCAGCATGCTTCCCCCGAAAACGGCGTATGCTGCCTGCATGGCGGGGTGAAAACGGTCATAGACGTAAAAAGCCACTAATGCAAAAACATGAGTGAACGTGGGAGTTTAAGCCCATTACATGAAAGAAGAAGAATAAGAAGAAGAATTTACTTTAAGCTTAGCTATGTTTCAGTGGAAAAGAGAGTAACACTTTTTAACTTTATACTGCAACATATCAGGGCATCTGGCTTCCCTGTACATTTGCTTTGACAAAGTCACTCAAACGAGAACATATCAGAGACTGTATTTAAGCAGGAAGTTCGTGTGTTAAATCTAGAAAAAACAAAATACATCAAAAAGAAAAGCATGTAGTTTTTCAAAGCATAATCTGTGGGAAAACAAGAAATATAAGTCTAAGGAACGTTTAGTTATGGACAAAACGAAACATTAACAGTTTTGTCTACAATTCACTGTTACATTAACTTACCTTTCTTGTTTTGTTTTTATTGTAGATATAGGAAACAGTAGCAGTCAATCTTTTGCGTATTTTTAATGTTGTTTTATTTCATGTGTCAAAAAAACATGAATGTTAAGATACTGGAACGTTTTAATATTTAATAAACACAAGACATTCACTTAACAATTAAAACGTTCAAGTGGCTTACATTACGTTTTGTTTGATTCTTGACTGAGACGCCTTAGCAGTCTATCTGTCTTTATGATTTTTATTTCTTGTGGTTTTATGCCGTGTGGTTTTATTTAATGTGGTTTGATTTCAGTCACAATACAACAAGTACGTTGTCACTGACCGTATCCACAGGGGCGCCCAACTTCGGATTGTCCTGCTATGCTGTTCACTTTGATACAAGCATACAGAAAATGACCAGCCGTTCTATCACCGTTACCTGTAAGTTTCAATAGACGTTTTGCGGAAATAACTCTGTCAGACTGTTTAAGCGGTGTGACCGAGTAACTTCCCCTTTTACTGATCCAAGCTTTTTAACTAACAACTAGCTCGCTACTGGCTGGCTTTAACTTGTCATCGCGACTATAATCAACTAAGTCTGATATGTATGTTAATATGCAGTGTGCGCTCTTTGCTTCAGAATATATGCACATCACGGGCATGAATCGCCGTCGATTGCTTACAATAAATGCTAAGCACGTGTGTTGTCCTAAACTCTCGTGGCCTCAAGCCAAATCCACGTGGCCTCGGTCAAAACACGTTGTCAGCGATCACTGCGGGCTGGCAATCATTACCACAACGAATCGTGAACTTTGATGAGTATATTTTCGAAAGAACAGGGTATCATTGTAAGCGCACGGCGCAACACATCAACCTTGTATTAGTTGATCGTCGCGATGACAGGTCGAAGCCGGTCAGTAGCGAGCCAGTTGCTAGTTGAAAAGCTTTGATCAGTAAAAAGGGTTCTTACTCCGTGCTGCAGTTTTTCGTGTTTAAACGACTATTGCCGTTTTCTCAGATATTGTGAAGCTGGTTTGAAATTCAATTCCGCCTCGAAGTCTTAAGTCTCATTGGCCAGAAACAAACACACATGAAGTGTTCTTAATCTGAAGAAAACAAAACAAAACAGACGATCACCCCACATGAAATGTCACTATAATTATTATCATGTCCTTGTCCAGATCCTCCCGTTGTGGCAGGAGGGAACGTCACCGTCACTGTAACAGCCGGTGCCACTTATACCATTACCTGTGCCGCCGATGCCTCTCCGGCAATAACCTCAATCACGTGGTTCAAAGATGGCGTCCAAATTAGCATTCCTTCCGGTCGCTACTCCGGTGGGACCCCCAGCACACCGGATCTTACAGTCACCAACGTGGTCAAAGAAGATAGTGGGGCCTACGTCTGTTCTGCATCCAACGGCATCGGTACAGCAAACGGAAGTGTCAACACTCTGATTATCCGATGTAAGTATCGTACGATTTTAAGAGTTCTGTTTGTTTGTACTTGTGATGGTTTTTGTCGCGTTTGTCGAGATGGATACCAATGGCTCTTTAGAACTCAATCCACACAATACAACTTTTTATTTGTTAGATTGTATTTATCTTTAACAAAAATGTAGTCAAGAAAGGTGTGTTTGTTTGTATTTTGGTGGTGTTTTTGTTATCTAAGCAATGAGAATTGAAGAATGACTTTGGGAGAAAACTGCAAGAAAGAAAAGGTTAAAGGCACACACCTTCTCGGCTCACCATCTCAGATATGGCGCGCCTTTTACATGGGTTAAAACAATTTATCCTACATACGTGAGAGAGACACCCGTGAGATAATAATCGTTCAAATCACACGTGTGTATATCATGTAAATGAGGTCATGTCAAGCAAGTCTGGCAGGGACCTGTTTTTCCACTGCTTATGATGCCAAAGTTACCGAGACAAACGTCATTATAGAGAAAAAAAAAATTGCGCTCGCTAATTACCCTTGATGAATTTTTAGAACTAACAGGTCACACCACACTTTCAGAGTGACGTTTCTTTGCTTTGACGTAATAGATTGCACGAGGCTTTAGAAGAGATCGAGGTTCTAAAACAAGCGTCTTCAATTTAGCTGCCTCGACTGCAGGACATTTTCAGTAAAATACACGTAAGTACAGTATGAAGGATAAACAGAATACTACATGGCTTGCTGTGTCGTACCAGATTTACACTCGTTGCTTTATCAAATAGTGAACAGCTCGCTTTCGCTCGCAGTTCTATATCTAAAAAACAAAAATCGTGTAAATCTGGTACGACACAGCAAGCCACTAGGACACATATCACAAACCAACATTGTGGCTGCTTCCGTTGCAGAAGTTGCATTGTGTGGATTGCTTTCTTAAGAGCCACTGGTATACATCTCCAAAATTAATTCATACAATGCCAACTCTGCACAAGGAGCGGTCAGTGTTAAATGTTGGTGTATAGTCCTGTAGACTGATTGTCTTATAACACGTAAAAGCCTAAGCAAACCAGAGATGGTGGACCGAATGTTTTAAAAATGAACGATTTTTTTGGTGCTCGAATTTGTTCTGATTATTCACATTTTGAAAGTTTAAGTTAATGAAAATATGAATTAAGATGAAAATGCAAAGCTGTGTACTGTGTACATTTGACACCCATTGGTTCTTTACACAGTTATTTCTATTGCCTTAGTTCATTAATGGAACACATTTTGGTCAGACTCGATCGGTTCTCTATGTTAATGATAGCGCTACTTGTCATCAACCTTCTATTCTAGTTGCTACTTTTTGCTTTATTCTTTTGTTTAATTATCTTACTTCTTCTTCTTCTTCTTCTTCTTCTTCTTCTTCTTCTTCTTCTTCTTCTTCGTCTTCTTCTTCTTCTTTTGGCAAGGTTTTTGTCTACTTCCTTTTAAATTGCCACCTTTTTGTTTTCTTCTTCATTTTTTCCCGTCTTCGACTTCTGCTTCTCCTTATGTTCTTCTTTGTCTTCCTCTCCTCAGCCTTCTTCTTCTTCTTTTTGGAAGCCACACATTTCAAACCTTTGCTCGCTACTTTCTCTCTTTGTCTACGTTTACCCCTTCCCTGGTGACTTGAACAATGTCATCTGTTTGCTGTACCTACAGACCGACCTGTCGTCACAAGCAGTGAGAATCCGGTGGGAGGCGTTCTAGGTGGCGATGTGGCTGTCTCCTGCGTGATCGACGCTTACCCGGCTCCAACCACCGTCCGCTGGTACAGCGTGAACATCAACACAGGGTAAGTGATTGCACGTGACAATGATCGTCTCCTGCGTGATCGACACTAATCCCGTTCACTCCAACGTCTTCAGGTATAGCACTGTCTCGAAACTAACGCGATAGTCTGACAGAGTTGCGCCCCTGGGACAGCAGGTAGTTCCGGTTTGTATTTGCAAAATGGAACCGCATGACAATCCGCCCTTCAACTTCTTCACCCACGTAGTTTGAACAGCAGACACAGTAACGTTTCCCTCCACCACTTATCTTCTTCTCTCGTTCAGCCATTTTGGACATAAGCAAAACAACCGGACAGCGCCGCGGGCTATGGCAGGGACGGACAACTCTTATCACTTTCGTTTTGAGACAATGCTATAGCGTGAACATCAACACAGGGTAAGTGATTGCACATGACAATGATCGTCTACTGCGTGATCCACGCGAGTACGCCTCACCTCAGCGTGTACGGGTTTAGCGGTAATACGAACCTAGTGATTTCAAACGTGATGGTCTCCGGCGTGTTGACGCTAACTCGCCGAACGTGGTTGTCTTCTGGTAGGTATAGCGTTCACACTGACACAGGGTAAGTGGTTTCGTTGTAGGTTTTTAAACAACCCTTCACCCTAATTGGCTATGCGAGACGTTACCGATGTAAGTGTGGTTCTCTTCTGAGTTAACAAGGTGGTCTCTGTTTTTGAATCTGTTTTCATTTTGGTCTATTACAGTAGGAAGAAGAATGGTCTTAAGAAAATCTCGTGTTGTTCATACGTGTTACTTCAAATCTTGTTTAAAACAATATTGATCTCCTTTAAAAAGTTATAAAATAGTGATAGAGTGTCTGCAATGTAGTGTTTGTCACGAGAGGGAGCGAGAGAGAACGAACGAACGAACTTTATTACTCAAGAATGGAGATTTTAGGCTGACGCCTAGTCTTACAATCTGTCCCTGCTAAAACCAAAACATGTATTGAGGTGGATACAATGACAATCGTAAACGGACAAGTATGAAAGTTATACATGTACAGATTAATCATGCAGTATTGCAAACTACTACATTATCTTTACGAATATCAAATGAATAAGAATACATTTAAAATGACATGTCAAAATAATGCAAAGGGATAAAGAGAGACAGAGAAAGAGATAGAGACACAGCGACATAATAAATACACCGCTGCAAAAACTAGAAGTTGGCTCTTACTCATCTGGAAGAGGTAATTTGTATGCTCTCTGACATTACAGAGGAGAAACAGAAATCATCCCTGTCAATAGTGCTGGCAAGTATTCAGGAGGAAACGCAACCGCACCGGGCCTTACTATCCGCAATCTTGCAAACAGCGACGCTGGGTATTACCGTTGTAAAGTGGACAACGACGTCGGCAGAGGGGAGGGCCCTAATGTTCAAGTTCAGGTCAACTGTGAGTATACTGAGCCCCGACATTTAAAAGTCACTCGGCTCATAGGTGATCGATTTTGTTTTAGATGTGAACAAGATTGAAACCATGGGGAGTTGGGTAGAGATTTCAACATTGTGTTTTGGATTTTAAGTTATAAATTTGAGGTGAAGGGGTGATGGATAAAATTAAGTGTCAGTAGTTTTATTAAGGTAAACAAGATAACTGAAGGAGTAGTTTTGTAACACATACAACAATACTATTTTTAAAGGGGTTGAATTTATACCAAAAAATACATAGTTTAAAATTATTCATGCATTGACAACATTAGCGCTTTGGAATACAACTGGACTTTATTTGGGAGAGGGGGCGGATGAGTAAACCGTACTTAACTTATATTGATCTTCGTTATTCTTGTATGACAGAAACCAGTGTTTTTGGTTTTTTTTGGATGCAATACAGCGTGTCTTTGCTTTCGTGTATACTTTACTGCATGCGCTATATGCATGTCCCATAGATAGAAAATAATGTTGCTCGTATCATGTACAATACATGTGAACTGTGATTAATATCAACTATTTGTACCAAAACGCGAATTCAATCAAATTAAACAATTAAGTTGTTTATGCTAATGACATAGCACGTGCTTCATCTCATGAAGGGAATTCAAAAGACAAACTGAAACAAGCACATAGAAAATAAAACTGCAAAAATAAAAATAGTACCTTCCTGTGTTTCGTTTTTGATTTTGAATTATTGCCAGTAAGTCAAAAATCATCGTTTGTCATATACAATGATGTTGTTTGTTCGATTCTCACTTCAACCTATACCGGCACGGTTGGCCTAGTTGTAAGGCGTCCGCCCCGTGATCGGGAGGTCGTGGGTTCGAACCCCGAACCCCGGCAGGGTCATACCTAAGACTTTAAAATTGGCAATCTAGTGGCTGCTCCGCCTGGCGACTGGCATTATGGGGTTAGTGCTAGGACTGGATGGTCCGGTGTCAAAATAATGTGACTGGGTGAGACATGAAGCCTGTGTTGCGACTTCTGTCTTGTATGTGGCGCACGTTATATGTCAAAGCAGCACCGCCCTGATATGGCCTTTCGTGGTCGGCTGGGCGTTAAGCAAACAAACAAACAAACAAACAAACTTCAACCTATTAATATATTATGCTGGGCCAATTGAAATGTTTTTCCTTTCTGTGTTACAAACATAGTGTTCTCCGTGTCTATCACAGTAAACTGAAGTAGTGAATTCATGTTGTACATTTTGTCCATGCTAATATAACAATAGCAAATAGGTAAGCAGTGGAAATACATTATCATAAGTCCAAAGAGGTTAGCTGTCTGTCATGCAGAATTCGAATCATCGGTTCCCCCTTATTTGTTAAAGACCAGGTAGTTTGTTTTGGTCAAATAGCGTAGCTGCTGTTACAGCTTTGCTGCAAGTTGCGTGTGTGTTTCAACTAGATGGAGCAAGATTTAAGTAAGCTAGAGCAGTAATGTGCTGTGCAGACCGCTTTGGATAATAGAGCCAAATTAAAGAAGTCAGGGAATGATATTAAAATAATAATTTAGCAGAAATCAGTAGGTGCTTCTTGTTGATTTGGCTTTTGAATTTCCTTCACTTTTACTGTGTGGCTTACACCTTTGTTAATAATGAGTGTTGTGTATTTGCACATGTTTAAAGTGTTCAATTGTACGCTTTGCATTTGAAATGTTATTGTATGCTTTAGCAACAAATTTGTGATTTTTATATACGCTAATGTATTAACATTTTATGTTTGCAATTATTTAAGAAAAACGAATATTTGCACATGTTCGCAGTTACCAGAAAAATTTGTCTTGCATAAACTTTGAAGATTAATGCCATGATGATTGTTTCTGTTCGTACAGCTCTTCCATGTAAGGACAAGCTTTGTCTTCACATTATACCCCACTTCTCATCCAATAGCCCCTTCTTCTTCTTCTTCTTCTTCTTCTTCTTCTTCTTCTTCTTCTTCTTCTTCTTCAACCGTAGCACACACATTTCTGCCTTCCTAAGAGGCTTGATACCGCAGCATGTCTGGCTCTTAGGAAGGGCCAATACCACGTCATGGCGTGACATTCCGCGTGTTTCCTTCCGGTTTACTGATCATGTTCTTCGGTTCCTTTTTTAGATTACAACCCTCTTTTCGATCTCATTCAATATAACACTTGTCAAGAAGGGTGTTGCAGGTTGCGAGCGGATGATGTTGCTGCTTGTTTTGATAGTGTTTTACCGATAGTCATAATAACTAGCCAATCAATAATAATTATTAAGCAAAAGAAGAAGAAGAAGAACACAACCGTAGCGTCCTCTTAGAAGGAAGGAAACACGCGGAACACGCGGAATGCCACGCCATGACGCGGTATAGGCCCTTCCTAAGAGAATAAGAAGAATAAGAATACTTTATTATCTCATAGAGAAATTCAGGCGTGGTACATAACAATAAGAGCCAGACATGCTGCAGTATAAAGCCTCTTAGGAAGGCAGAAATGTGTGTGCTACGGGTGTCTTCTTCTTCTTCTTCTTCTTCTTCTTCCAAATCCACTTTATAGAATGTATAAAACCCCATATATACCACAGTATCACTACTTGTTGTATTGTGTGCATTCCTTTTCCTTTCAGGAGTTTTTGTAAAACTTTTGAGTAGATCTTTTGCTAGATGTTTGTGATTTAACCTATGCTCTACACGTTAGAAACACTTGTGTTGTTTGACTTAACTTACAACCTGTCCGATTCTCGTTTGTTTTATCCTAATCTGTTTTCTCTTTTGCGAATTTCAAGACGCTCCGCGTTTCAACGTCACAAGGACTCAGTATGACGTCAATTTAGGCAGTGTTTTGATTCTTCCATGTGACTATGATGCATCTCCATCCCCGACAAGCCTTGTTTGGTTAAAGAACTCTGTGCCGCTATCTTTACCATCTGAGCAAGGACGGTTAACAGGTGGAAGTGTTTCTTCGCCTTCACTGGTGATTCAGAATGTTAACAAAACGGATGCCGCAGTTTATGTGTGTCGGGTGACATCAGTCATGGATACGACTTCGACGCCAAACATTACTGTCGGAGTAATATGTGAGTATAATAATATTACTTCTGTTCTTTTCTCTTATTAATTTGTTGTGGATGATGATTCATTTTATGTGACTTTTTCTGAGTTTGAAGTATGTTTATTCGCCATGCTACATGGTTTCTTGGTTTATCTGATTCCTGGTCTGTCGATATGAACGGTTTGTACATCCCAGGGCTATCACATATCATATTCTTCTCTTGCATGGTTTGCGAACAGCCTTGGGAAAAGTCTTTACCTAAACTTATCACATGTATGGTCTTGCTTCGGCGTGTTAAAAGGAAGGACATGAATATGTAAAAACATCTGCAATAAGAGGCTTGTAGGAAAATAAAGTTGATTGTGTAGACTTTTTCTTCAAAGGTTTATTTTATTAGCCGTGAAGTGTCAGCCAAAAAAGTAACTCCATTCTCTTTGTTTTCTAAATGTAGTTTTAACTGATGTTTCTGTGAAATGATGTGCCCCAATTATCAAAGTACCTCTCTTGAGCTGTATTTCTGTCACCTGATTACGTTTCTTGTTTTTTGTGCAGACGGTCCTGACATAACGATACCAATCACCGTATATACAGCCAGAATCAGCAGCAATGTCACTCTCACCTGTTATGTGGATGCTTATCCGATGGAAGACCTGTTTGTGTACTGGTTAAAGGACGGTCAACCGGTTAACCTAGACACACCTGACCGTGAGAAATACAGGGGCTCGCTAGTGTCCATTCCCAGTTTGACCATTCACGATGTTACGGCATCGGACTCTGGGAACTACACATGCAGAGCAGGAAGCCCTGAACGGATTGTGAGCGGTGAAGCAGTCAGGCTTGACGTGTCATGTGAGTGCGGTGACGTCACCTCTTTGTGACGTCATAGGAGAACTTTTACTGTTCTAGTCCTGACTCATTTGTTCTAATTTTTTTATTTGTATAACTTTCAATATATTCCGTGGAACTGTTGGCTTGTGCATGAGCATACGATAGCTGCTTCTGTCTAATTTGTTTTTCATTCTTAAATTAACTGATGACATGTTGATTCCAAATAACATGAAGAAGGAGATCAAGATTTTTACAAGATTTCACGTCACAAATGAGAAAAAAACACGAGCTTTTTAGAACTTTCTTAGTTTTACAATGATAGACCTAAATACTCATAATTTCAAACATGGAGACTTCCCTGTGAACTGAGAAAAGGAAACGAATGTATATCGGTCCACAATTCGATATCGGTTGAAGGGATGGTAAAAACAACAACCAATCAACTAAACATCCAATGAAGACAGTATCTAATCTTTATGGGTCTGATTTATACTTTGTTAGTATAACTCATTTATTCATTCATTCGTTTTTGGTCATTTGTGTATTCGATGGAAAGACAAAGGCTGGAGTAATGGTCCCTAAACATCTTGTTAAGGTTGTTAATATTTTGATCAAAATGATGACATCGGTACTAACTTTGAAAGTGCAAACTGTAGACTTTAAAAATGCATTCAGACATCTCCGCTTTTCTTATTTATAGAACTAGTTATTTATATTTAGTTTTATTTCGATTAATCAGTTTATTTTAGTCTAATTTTAAGATTGTATTTTTTAAAGGAGTCACTTTGTTTTGAATACCTGCGTTACCAATCAGCATTCCAATATGCTATGAAATATGTTAACATTTTCATGAAAGAATGTTGTATGCTTGTGCATTATGTTCATAATTCTGTCTACTAATAATATTTAGCTGAGTTGCTTTCAGATAACTAGTAAAAGGCACTGTTCAGTACTAAATTAGTTGTTTTCAGTGTAAAATTAAAAATAAAAGATTTTTGTACACTGAAACTCTGAAGAAGTTTAAACAAAAAACATGCTCAGCAGACAAGGGATGAATACTTCTGTGGAGAGTACGTCATGCTTGAAGCTTTAGGGCTGTTGTTTTGTTTTCAAGGGCATAAATAATATTAACAGGCGTTTTTTTTACATAAGACACAAGAGGTAGTAGAAACGAATATTGAGCAATGCCTTTTCAAGTGTAGCTGGGTGGTTGAACTAACGAAAGTGATAGAACTAGCAAGTTATTTATTAAATAATGTTGTACGATGTATCATCCTTCGCAAAATGTTTTGCATCATGCTACTTACCTTGCGTATGAAAATGTGTTGTATAAATAGACTTTAATCAGATAAATGTTTCCAATGTTCGCACTTTTTTGACATTAAGCACGATTAAGATGAGCCAGAAGGGACCTTATATTTGTAATGATTGTATTTAAATCGGTCAATTACACCGCTTTGGCTTTGTTTCATGTTTACTCTATGCGCAATGATCCATTGGACACATGTGAATTATCTTTTTACAAATGTAAGAATGATTATTTACTTTCAGTTTTTCAATGGAAACAAATGTTTCACATGTCATTAATCAAGTCAAGTGATTTTGGTATCAGCACAGTGTTTTTATGCAGGCTAATTGTTTGTTTATTTTTCACTCACAAACAAACAGATGTCCCAATTATGACGGTCATTGCAACGGCATACACACAAAACGCCGGGCAATCTCAGACGATTCCTTGTTCCTACGACGCCTTCCCGATACCAACACGTGTCCAATGGACAAAGAACTCACAACCACTTGACGTCATCAATTCTGGGGGAAAGTATGCAGGCTCAACGACGACCAATGCGACCCTGACAATCAATAGTTTGACAAGGGAAGACGCAGGAACGTACGTGTGCACTGCAACAAACACGATGGGGACGGGCAGCAGCCAAGCGGTCACCTTATCTGTTAACTGTAAGTACTGACTAACAACCTATGCTAACATTATTATTATTTTTTTTTTTTTTTTGGCACGGACACTGACAGAAATGTATACAACTGAAGAAAACAAAGCCACATTGCTAACAGACACCAGACTGATATTATTATTTTAAAAAGATTGTACACGTCAAACGATTGTTGCATGTGGCTGAGATGCAGAGTGAACCTTTTAATATACAGTTTATAATCAAAAAAGGGTATATTTCCTGGAGTGCACAAATACATGTTGACAACAAGATATGGTTGTTGTAATGTCCAGATCCACCTCAGTTTAACTCCACAACCCCACAAGAGGTGGAACGAACAAAAGGGGAGACAGTGATATTATTCTGCCAGTTCAACTCCAGACCTCCCGCCACCTCCATCACGTGGTACAAAAATGGAGAGCAGCTGACCATTGCTGGTCGTTACAGCGGAGGAAATGTGACCAGTCCAGATTTGACCATTACAGGATTGACCGGGTCTGACTCGGGCGTCTATAACTGCAGTGTTACGAACGACATCTGGACCATCACCAATAATGGCACCGAACTGGATGTGTTTTGTAAGTGTATGCCGCTGGGATGTGGTGTGTGTGTGTGTGTGTGTGTGTGTGTGTGTGTGTGTGTGTGTATGTATGCGCGTGCGTGCATAACATTCCAATTTTCAAATCCACTTAACATAGCATCTAGTCATAATCATAGTCAAGATGAACAGGGCTGGAACTTATTTAGAGAGTGGGACGAAAAGAGAAGCAATAGGATTTACATTGTGGTTCACCAAAGCTAAACATTAACATCCCTCTCATCAAAAAAATGTATTTCAGCTGTGTGTACCAACATTTATCACATCGCTTTCAAAGCGAGTAAATGGAAACGAATAATCCTGGCTTGCTTTCAAAACCAAAACAGTTACAAATTTAGCCCTCTACATTAACTGGTACTCGAACTTTATGTTGTGAATTAAATCATATGCTAGGACAATATATTGTGTCTTGAAACACTATCATAATTGTGTTTAGTTTTTTTGTATATCAAATAAAATGTCGAGATAGTACTTCTTGTCCTGCACACAAACAGTAAATAAAAAATAAAAACTCAGTGTTTTGTTTTCAGATCCACCAGAAATGGTAACCAACACGACAGCCATAACAGGCAGCGAATCCACGCCAGTATTCATCCCCTGCGCCTACGACGCAAATCCACCACCATCACAGATCACGTGGACAAAAGATGGCGTAGCAATTAACATAAATTCTGCAGCATATACTGGAGGAACCCACGGAACAGGCGGGCTGACGATCGCAGACATTGAGCCAAGTGATGCAGGCGTTTATGAGTGTATTGTGGTCAACGAAAAAGGGACAAACAGAAGCGGGGATATCAATGTCGCTGTAACATGTAAGATACGTTTTATATTGTGTTTATTATCATTATTATGTTATCTGTATTATTCTCATTAAGGTGTCATGGCAGAGGCATGATGTGATTGATTGAAGCATTTTTGTCTTCGTGTCAGCTTATTGTTTTGTTTTGTTTTGTTTTGTTTTAGGTTTTTTTATGCAGTATGTAAGCTTAAAGGATAGATTGTATGCCTGCACAAAGATTAAGGAGTTATCTATGGCTGTTTTACGTTTGCTGTAGAACTGTTGCAGTTTCTTAAGTAGGGTCATATCCTTCATGCGGTATAGACACTCTGTCTACACACTTACTCATTCAAACCAAAGACAGTAAAATCTTGACTTTCTTTAATAATAGGCTTTACATAAACAGATACAAACTAGACGCTGAAGAACAAAAAGAAGAAAAAGGGAGAAATTGAGAACAGATATGACTTCAAGAGCAATGATAGACGGGACTGGCGTTGGAATTTCTGAAAGGAACTAAGGGGCTCCGCTCACATAATTATGTAACTTCAGCAGGACCGACGACGCACTGCAGATTATCCCAGCCCGCTACACGTTGCATGAAAGGAAAACAGGCCAAATACTCGTCACAATCCCTATCGCGGCATAAATAATAGGCAGTGCGTCGTCTGTGCCGCTGAAACTGCGCAGGTATATTCTGCCTATAAGAAGCATATTACTCTTTGGTTGTCATTTTGCTACTAAAGATGGCTCACTAAGTCAGTTCAGTTCAGTCCTCTGGCCAGGAGGGTCGTCGAGGTGGCACTTTGGACGAAAGTGCGATTGTTCTGCACTTCTGTTTTTGTTGCCCCGCGCTGTCTCCAGGATACTTGCCATGTCACAGGCACAGTCCTTCCTGCGTAAACGACATTGTTTGCTGTCTCAGATGTGTCCAAGCTTTTAATTGGGGGAAGGGCGGGGATGTAGCTCAGTCAGGGCGGGGATGTAGCTCAGTCAGGGCGGGGATGTAGCTCAGTCAGGGCGGGGATGTAGTTCAGTCAGGGCGGGGATGTAGCTCAGTCAGGGCGGGGATGTAGCTCAGTCGGTAGCGCGCTGGATTTGTATCCAGTTGGCCGCTGTCAGCGTGAGTTCGTCCCCACGTTCGGCGAGAGATTTATTTCTCAGAGTCAACTTTGTGTGCAGACTCTCCTCGGTGTCCGAACACCCCCGTGTGTACACGCAAGCACAAGACCAAGTGCGCACGAAAAAGATCCTGTAATCCATGTCAGAGTTCGGTGGGTTATAGAAACACGAAAATACCCAGCATGCTTCCTCCGAAAGCGGCGTATGGCTGCCTAAATGGCGGGGTAAAAACGGTCATACACGTAAAATTCCACTCGTGCAAAAAAACACGAGTGTACGTGGGAGTTTCAGCCCACGAACGCAGAAGAAGAAGAAGAATTGGGGGAAGAATATTCTTCAACTTGAACATATACCTAAATATCAAGTGCCTATTTGCTTTTGCGCAGGTTGGAAGTTTTTGATGAATGAATCTTGTTACTGACATTCGTTTCAATTTCGTTTTAATCACACTCCACACTGGAAGCTACCAGGCAGTGTCTTTTTGTGTATGTGCCCAAGTAGAGGGGTGGTCTTATTCCAAGTAAAAGTCTGGGCATATCTGAGTTAGAGAGCAGATATGTTTGCACGGGAAGGTTGGTGCTTTTAATGCCTCTAAATATATCATTATAATTCCCCAAAGACCACAGCGATGGGGATCAACTCCTGTATTTTATACTACTAAAGCTAAGATTGTTATATTGTAGACACAGATACGTTTACATTCCCTCTAAATTATTCCGTGTCCTAAGCCTTGTTTTTGTACTAACCTCCACAGATGTGCCAAAAGTAGACGTCGGAAACAGTAACTTTGTAACCACCATGGAAAATACGACAGTCCTCCTACCCTGCAGCTACGAAGGTTTTCCTGCAGTCACGTCACTAACCTGGTCGCGTAATGGTGTCGTCATAGATACCAACAATTCTGCCACATACAGTGGTGGTGTCCTGAACAACCCCACCTTGATCATTCGTACTGTGCAGACATCTGATGACGGCGTGTACCGTTGCCGGGCAACCAATAGAATCGGTACAGGCGAGAGTAACAACGTGACTCTCTCTGTTACTTGTGAGTAATTTATCCTACAATGCAAGCACCTACTTTGCGGTTTGTTTGTTTTTTTGGGTTTTTCTTTTTTTTTTGGGGGGGTGGCTTATTTGTGCAGAGGAATTAAACAGCTGGAATGTTATTGATATTTTATTGCAAAAAATATCATTGATTTCAAAAATCTTCCATCCGTCGGGCTTCAGAGTAGCTTTGTGTTAGTGTCAACCAACCATGTTAACATCGAAGTTTTAATGGAAGCCTATCAATGTGCAATTATTTGTTCGCTGAGGAACATGACATGTTCGTCCTCTGTCGAGATTTTTAGACCGAGTTTCTTGTGAATTATTCGTTTTGCTTAAAAATGTAACGTTCCATGAAATGACCTTTCTTGTTTGCGATTCCTGTCATTACTGATTTGTACCCTATTTTTCAGACCTGCCCAAAGTGGTGATCAACGGCACAACCTACACGGGACAAGCGACAGGCTCACTCACACTCCCTTGCTACTACACCGCGAGGCCTCCTGCCACAAGAATCGAATGGACCAAGAACTCACAAATCATTGACGTCATCAATTCCGGGGGAAAGTACCAGGGTTCAAATTTAACTTTCCCCGGACTGAGAATTAACCCCCTAACGGTTGACGACGCGGGCATCTACGTTTGTAGCGCAGTGAGCAGTGCTGGACGAGGGAGCAGCCATGACGCCACAGTCGTGATTACTTGTAAGTATATCAAGTTTTAAGATTGTAAAGCCCTTAAAAAGTGTTTGGCTCACTACCGCAGACCTGCTCGGGTTTTTACATGGGGTAAGCAGGGATGGCCAAATCTCAAAATGTAAACTCGCCAGCCGGGCGACTAACTTCCAGAAAGTCACTAGCCCACCAGAAATGTCGCTGTCCCGTTACATACCACAGTTGCTGCATCTGCAGCGTGTATACACATTGAAACTAGATAGTACAACCAGAAGTGTTGCATTTGACCAGAATCTTCACTGGTCAGCCGGGCGAGTTGCGAGGCAGTTTCTACTTGCCCGGCGGATTGTTTACTCGCCCCTGGCGATCGGGCGGACGATTTGGTCATCCCCAGGCTGGGTAAGGCCATCTTAGTCGTCACTTGAAATAGACCACAGATAAGAGCATCCTCACTGCTTCCTGTGAAGAGAGAGAACGTATTGATGATTTAGTTCCACATATTGCAACTAGTGCCCGCTAAGCAATTTGTTCCTTTTAATAAAGCCCTTCTCTGCACACACACACACACACACACACACACACACACACACAACGCACACACACACACAACACACACACAGACACACACACACACACACAACACACATACACACACACACACACAACACAACACACACACACACACACACACAACACACACACACAGACACACACACACACACACACACACACACACACACACACACACACACACACACACACACACACACACACACACAGAAAAACAGACTGTTGATTGTTGGTATGTATTGTCAAGTATCCTGGTCCAATATGAAAGCCTGGTGTTTTTAGCTTTCTGTGTAAAGTGAAAGGCCTTTTTATATTTAGTCAAGTTTTGACTAAATATTTTAACATCGAGGGGGAATCGAAACGAGGGTATGGTGTATGTGTGTCTGTCTGTCTGTGCGTGTGTGTGTGTGTGTGTGTGTGTGTGTAGAGCGATTCAGACTAAACTACTGGACCGATCTTTATGAAATTTGACATGAGAGTTCCTGGGTATGAAATCCCCGAACATTTTTTTCATTTTTTTGATAAATGTCTTTGATGACGTCATATCCGGCTTTTCGTGAAAGTTGAGGCGGCACTGTCACGCCCTCATTTTTCAACCAAATTGGTTGAAATTTTGGTCAAGTAATGTTCGACGAAGCCCGGGGTTCGGTATTGCATTTGGTGGCTTAAAAATTAATTAATGACTTTGGTCATTAAAAATCGGAAAATTGTAAAAAAAAATAAAAATTTATAAAACGATCCAAATTTACATTTATCTTATTCTCCATCATTTGCTGATTCCAAAAACATATAAATATGTTATATTCGGATTAAAAACAAGCTCTGAAAATTAAATATATAAAAATTATTATCAATTTTTTTTTTCGAAATCGTTTTAAAAACACTTTCATCTTATTCCTTGTCGGTTCCTGATTCCAAAAACATATAGATATGATATGTTTGGATTAAAAACACGCTCAGAAAGTTAAAACGAAGAGAGGTACAGAAAAGCGTGCTATCCTTCTCAGCGCAACGAATATCCCGCTCTTCTTGTCAATTCCACGGGCACTGCCTTTGCCACGGGCGGTGGAGTGACGATGCTACGAGTATACGGTCTTGCTGCGTTGCGTTGCGTTCAGTTTCATTCTGTGAGTTCGACAGCTACTTGACTAAATATTGTATTTTCGCCTTACGCGACTTGTTTCTTAATACATCTTGCCGATTGGCTCTGATGTCGGTTACGAATTCAATTGAGATTTACCCTTTACTTCAACACCTTCACGTTCAACGTCTTACCGTTTTTCAGATTTACCCCAATGCAAAACCCCCAGAACTCTATACCTTACCATTTTTCAGATTAGCCCGAAATCAATATCTTCACATTCACTTTCACATTTCACCCTTTTTATTTTGTTTATTTTACAGATGTACCTCAGTTCAACAATACCACGCCAATAGAAGTGAATAAAACCAAAGGAGAAACCGTAACACTGCAATGCCAAGCTGACTCAAACCCCCCACCCACATCCATCACGTGGCACAAGAATGGACAACAGGTGACCATCATGGGTCGTTACAGCGGAGGGACCTTGACCAACCCGGCACTAACCATTACCGGGCTGACCGGGTCTGACTCTGGTCATTACAATTGTCGTGTGACGAATGACCTTGGGACTGGAAACAGCACGCAGACCAATCTCATTGTCCAGTGTGAGTTGATTTGTGTGTGAGAGGGGGGGAGGTGTGAGTGTGTGTATGAGTGTGTGTGTGTGTATGAGTGTGTGGGTTTGAGTGTGTGTGTGTGTGTGTGTGTGACGAGAGAGAGAAAAAGAGTGAGTACGTTGGTGTGTATGCTCTAGTAGGTATTATGGGACAGAGACTGTAAGTCTGTGCGTGTGTGTACGCGTGCGTTTGTGTATGGGTGTGTTCGTGTGCACATATGTGTAGGTGTGGGTGGTTTTTTGTTTGTGTGTGCTTGATTTTAAAAACATCAGCTTTGATTTCAGTCTGTCACTTAGCTGAGTTAGCATGTTAAACACATTTGCACTTTTTCTTCAGATCCCCCAGAAATAGTTTCAAACACAACAGCTCTGAGAGGCAATGAGACAACGTCTATCACGATTCCCTGTACCTACGATGCCAACCCGCTTCCAACCAGAATCACTTGGACCAAAAATGGCGCCACAGTTGACGTCACTTCCGCTGAATACTCGGGAGGCACGGTGGGAACTCCAGGCCTGACAATTGTCACCCTAGCCACTACCGACGCAGGAGTGTACGAATGTAGTGTAGAGAACACACGTGGTAGTGCGGAAAGTGGTGATATTCCTTTGAACGTTACTTGTGAGTATGTTTTTTTGGATATACTTTATTCAATATGGCCATGATGGGTGTAGGGGTGGGTGTCTGGTTATCTCCTGCCCGTGTATTCTATATAAAGTCAAACCTGTATATCACGAACCGACCAATTAAAAGGGGTCGCTAAGGAATGGTTTTTTTTTTTTTTTTTCTTCTTTTTTTTTCCAACAATTTTATTCACATAAATAACAACAATTAACAATATCTCATACAATGAATTAAATACAACTTATCGAGAACAACAAGCTAACTTTTTTAACGTTTTGTTCTTCGAACACTCACACAAAAATGCTTCTTATCTGTAACTGCCTATTAAAAATACTTTCCAACGGTAAAAACGAATTTGTTTTTTATATTTAGTCAAGTTTTGACTAAATATTTTAACATCGAGGGGGAATCGAAACGAGGGTCGTGGTGTATGTGCGTGTGTGCGTGTGTGTGTGCGTGTGTGCGTGTGTGTGTGTGTGTAGAGCGATTCAGACTAAACTACTGGACCGATCTTTATGAAATTTGACATGAGAGTTCCTGGGTATGAAATCCCCGAACGTTTTTTTCATTTTTTTGATAAATGTCTTTGATGACGTCATATCCGGCTTTTCGTGAAAGTTGAGGCGGCACTGTCACGCCCTCATTTTTCAACCAAATTGGTTGAAAGTTTGGTCAAGTACTCTTCGACAAAGCCCGGGGTTCGGTATTGCATTTCAGCTTGGTGGCTTAAAAATTAATTAATGACTTTGGTCATTAAAAATCTGAAAATTGTAAAAAAAAAAAAAAATTTATAAAACGATCCAAATTTACGTTTATCTTATTCTCCATCATTTGCTGATTCCAAAAACATATAAATATGTTATATTCGGATTAAAAACAAGCTCTGAAAATTAAATATATAAAAATTATTATCAATTTTTTTTCGAAATCAATTTAAAAACACTTTCATCTTATTCCTTGTCGGTTCCTGATTCCAAAAATATATAGATATGATATGTTTGGATTAAAAACACGCTCAGAAAGTTAAAACGAAGAGAGGTACAGAAAAGCGTGCTATGCAGCATAGCGTAACCACTACCCCGCTCTTCTTGTCAATTTCACTGCCTATGCCGTGAGCGGTGGACCACGAGTATACGGTCTTGCTGCGTTGCATTGCGTTCAGTTTCATTCTGTGAGTTCGACAGCTACTTGACTAAATATTGTATTTTCGCCTTACGCGACTTGTTTATATATACTAACGCACATCTTTCCGATTAAGATAATGTGGTTCAATTTATACATAGTTGCCTTTCTCACCATTACAAAATGCATACCAAATAAAACATCACTAACATTCAAAATAATCTTAATTTCTAAAGTACGAAAAATAAATTCTTCAATAAACTTCCAGAATTTGTATACAACCGGGCATTCAAAAAAGAAGTGTTCAATGAAATCAGTTACATCACAGCAGTAATTGCATTTATTAGTTTCCGTTACTTTCATTTTACACAGGAGAATGTTGGTCGGATAAATGTTGTGCATAATTTTCCAGTGTAAAACTCTTAATCTAGTCTCTTGTGTTGACTGATAGGCAACTATCCAGGATCGTTCATCAATTTCTACATTAAACTTTCTCTTCCAAAATCCTCCGGAACATGGTACATCTGTTTTCATATTAATAATCTCTTTCCTGTATTCGCTGGCACTTAACACATTTTTGCCGTTAAACAGTGGTAAAGTAATACAAACATCATCAGTCATATTTACAGCATTTTTCCTCATAAATAATGACACAGCAGCTTTTACAACATTATATTCAAGAATTCGGTTTGGCGAATATCCAATCAAATCACATATATCTTGATATGATAATATATCTCCCGAACGTACAATGTCAGTTAATACCAATACACCTCGTTGTATCCAACTCTCAAAAAATAAAACTTTGCCACTATACGTTATGCATGCATTATTCCATAATAAAATCGGCCCGATTGTCCCACGATCGTAGTGGTTATTATCCAGCCAATATTTTAATACTGCTTTCCAAAAGTGTGATTTCACTAGGTCTAACCCTTTAAATCTTGCACTGTTTACATTCGATAAGAAACATTCAAGATGTTTTCCAAAACGCAAATACATCATCTTTGGAGTGAAACTCCAATTATCATTTTCATTTGATGTAGTAAGTTGTGAAACCCATTGTAATAAAAAAGAGATTTGCATTTGCCTAATATCGATCATTTTTAAACCACCTTTTTCAATTTCAAAACATACAACGCTTCTTTTCACCTTTTCAAAGGCCTTCCGATTACAATCTCTTTTTCGCCACAAAAATCTAAACAATAAGGTATTGACTTCATTCAAAACACAGTCAGGTAATACAAACGCTTGCATAATATACACAAATTGTGAAATTAAAAACGTTTTCACAATACATATTTTCCCTACAATGCTCAAATTTCGCTTCTCCCATGCACAAATCAATCGCTTGATATTCCTTATTCTTCCAGTCCAGTTATCTTCTACCAAAGAAGCACTCTTATCATTACAAAAATATACACCCAAAATCTTCAACTTCTTCTTCCAAACAAAATTATAAAATGTTTCATCACAATGTTTCCTACTACCCAACCACATCGCCTCAGACTTTCTCTTATGTATCCTTAAGCCTGAAAAGCTAGAAAAGTCTTGGATATACTTTATTCAATATGGCCATGATGGGTGTAGGGGTGGGTGTCTGGTTATCTCCTGTCCGTGTATTCTATATAAAGTCAAACCTGTATATCACGAACCGACCAATTAAAAGGGGTCGCTAAGGAATGGTGATTTTTCTCTCTGTCGGTCGGTAGTTTAACTAATAACTAATACTATCAAGTGTGGATGCCACAGTTACTTCGACTGTATATTCTATATTCCGTACTCTCTATTCAGAAATAAATGTTCTTCCCATTTCTTTCTTCGACTTTTATGATTTCAAGTCCTGCCGAGTTCTGAAAATTCTGATTTTGCTTTATCATTTATTATTTGATGTTGTGAGTTCTTTTGAAGGCACACTTCAGATGCTCTGTTCTTTTTCAGATCCACCAAAAATAGACACAGGTACACCAAGTGAAATATCTGTCAACGAAAGTTCTTCAATAACTGTGCCTTGTAGCATTGACGCAGTTCCCCCTGTGACGTCAATAGAGTGGCTGCGTAACGGAAACATTCTTGACGTCAGCAATACCGCAAAATACAGCGGGGGTACCGTCCCTACGCCTCCCCTTACCATCAACAACCTGCAAAGTTCTGACTTTGGGGTGTACCAATGCAGGGCTTCAAACGGCGTTGGTTCTAGCGAAAGTAAAAACACCACTGTCAACGTCCGTTGTAAGTTACGACGTCATTTGAGTCTAGACGTGACATCAGCCTGCTACCTGCTTGTGGAAAACGCATAGTGGAAACAGCTGTCCAGTTGCCGTTGGCTTGTAACCTATTGCTCTCCATAGAAGAGATTAGCCACGTGTGACGTAGCAAAGTTTAGTATGTGACAAACTGTCGTTACTAACAATTGTAGACATGAAAAGAGTGTGCTATGCTGACAACAATTGAGAAAATAATGCAGTATTGGTTTTGTTAATCCTACATTGGAGTTTGTTTGTGTACATGTTATCGTAGTGCTTCTAGGATGATCATGTTTCCTAAAGTTTAAATACTTAAATAAAGCGTGCATTTAGTGTAGTGCGATCACAGATTCCATTTGCATAAATATGATTGCCTTTACACTTTCCATGTTTTTCATTATAAGTACTATTGTTTTGAAACATCCAAATAATTTGGGGTTGTTTTGATGCTACAATTATTAATTGTGTATTTAATTCCTCAGTGTACAATATTCTGTTTGTTTATTACATTGATATCGAATTTGAACAAAAACTTCACTGTAATAAACATTGATATGGACTATTGACAAAAAACACTCACTGTATGAGATACTTACTAACGAGCATTAATGTTACATATGTTGTATTTTTTTCTTCTTTTTACTGTATATAGGACTTCTACGTGCAATTTCAGTGATCAACTGACACGTAATTTTTCGCGGAACTTGTAATACTCAATTCGGTTCAGTTGAGACTTTTTTCGTCATTATGTTCAAACACAAATTCTACATGCATTTTACATCAGATAGTTAGGATGCTTTTTGTCGCGTGCACATAGTTTTAGACAGTTATTTCGCAATAAAAAGGAAACACATTCCTTGTTCACATTTAAAAAAAAACAATACCTTTTTCTCATAGTATTTAGCCTGTTAGTTCAGCACGCGCATAGCAAAGATCACTTGCGTAGTATTTGCAACCCAGACTAACTGCTGTTGTATAATAAAGTCTGTGTTTTAGTAGCAAAAGACACTCCATGCTTCAAAACATAGTTTTGTTTGTGTGTTTGTTATTGATTGCTTTTGCTTGTTTGTTCGTTATGTGTTTTTTTTTCTAGCGTTACCACCGATGAGTCAATTAACCCAGATGGTTAGTGTAGAAGTAGCCATATTGTTTGTATGTGATCATGTGTGTATCCTGAAATATTTGAAGTTTAAGTTACCTTACAAGTGGTAGTTGTTTTTCCTGTGTCAATGTTTCATTATTTTGAAATGTGCTCCTGGAGATGTCAGTTATTGTATCGATTTTGTTAATATATTTTGAATACCATGTTTTTCTCCTGGATCTACTGAACATGTTTTGTCCTCAAATTTGTTGCAGCATTTTTCTCCTTCGATTGAGTTGCTGTGTTTGTGCATGTGCACTAAAGCAAACGTATGTTCATTGTGAATCCGTCGCGATATAACCTTGAATGGTTGAAAACGACGTTAAACACAAAATAAAGAAAGTTCATTGTGAAAGTACGTTGAGCTGTTTGGCTTACCTTGATGCATGTTAACCTGATTTACATAAAACACCCACTTTTCCTGATAACACGTTATCTGTTCAGTTCAGTTCTGTAGGTAAATTGCTTACATGATTAGAATCTTTCACACAGATACACCCATCATGAGGGTGCCCTCTACGTCATACACAAGGAACGCCTCGCAATCCCTGACGATAGACTGTTCGTATGACGCAAATCCTCAACCCACCGTCATTCGATGGACAAAAAACTCACAGCCTATTGATGTCAGCGGTTCTGGAGGAAAATATTCTGGTTCGATGTTGGCCATTCCTAGTCTGACAATAAATACCCTGGGAAGTGCAGATGACGGGGTTTATGTGTGCCTAGCAGAGAATACCATGGGCACAGGACAAAGTGACAACGTCACAGTAACAGTCAACTGTAAGTATAGTTTGAAACATTATTTTTATGATCTAGTGATTCGCTGAACAATATGAACAAGGGCATGCTACAATTGAAACCCCTTCTCGATACTTCATTGATTGAAAATAATACCTGATTTGTGCTAAAATAATTCTACCCATGTGTACATTGTGAGACAGGAGGCAGTGCTAAGATTAAAATCGATCCCAAGTTTAAATTCAACTTTTTCAGTTAACAATTACATTACAGTTTTGTTTGAGTCTTGAAGAAAATACAATGCAATACAAAAATACTTAGTTAGCTCCCACGACAATAAAAGTTGGTTGCTGATATAAAAAAAAAATTTGACATAAAAGAAACATTTATGAAACATTAAAAACTCTTACATTACAGCTATGTCACATATATGTTAATTTACAACGTTTACCTCAACTACAAAATGACGGTTTTTTTCTTAAAAATTAGATCAACATTTACGCTGCTAAATTGAATTTTATCTTTACTTTTAATTGTTGTCCCCATGCAATATGTTCCACAGCTTTTCTATTGTTGAACCAGTTTTTCCACCTTTTTCTGCAGATTTACCAACGTTCAACAACACAAACCCCACCGAAATTACACCAAACAAAGGATCAACAGTGACAATAACATGCCAGGCTAAAGCAAACCCTCCGCCCACTTCTATCACTTGGTACAAAGATGACGTGCCGCTAAGCATCACGGGCCGTTACAGTGGAGGAACCTTGAGCAACCCGGATTTGATCATAGCAAATTTGAATGGGTCTGAATCGGGCAGCTACTACTGTGGCATTACGAACGGGCTGGGATCGAGAAACAACACTCCTACAGATGTTGATGTTCAGTGTGAGTGCCATTATCATACTGTGTTAGTCTTTATGAATGTCTGTATGTATAGCCATTGTTATGCACGGCTATTGCAACTTCTTCTATCAAATTTACTTTTGGGCATCATTGAGTGAATGAATAAAGGGAGTCAGACCAACGCATACCCGTAGTATGTTGTCTTGTATTTTCTGTTTACAACTGCAGTCAAACTGTTTATAATGTTTGTCAGTTTGTCTCTGAGAAAAATCTTTTTCTAAAACAAAAATTTAAAAAAAAAAAGTCATTTAATGATGTCAAATTGCATCAACTTAGATAACCGTTCAATTGTAACTCAGTAGTGCAAGTATTTGAGTTGGAGTTGTTTCAGGGTAAAGCTTGTGAGTTTCCCTTCCTGAAAAAAGAGCTGCTTAATTCTCACTAGTTATGATCTGTATTAACATGTACATAGACATCCGTCTTGTCCTCCTCTGGTCGTTTTTGTTTCGCTCTAGCAGTTATCGCTGTTCTATCCCGATTTGTCAAAAGAATCACGTTGATATGCATGCTTCTGCATCGTTTTTTGCAGATCCCCCAGAAATAACTCCAAATACTACAGAGGTTGTCGGCCGAGAATCCAACACAGTGTTCATCCCTTGCTCGTACGATGCCAACCCGTCGCCATCACTGATCACGTGGACAAAAGATGACGTTTTACTTGACATCAATTCTAGTCGGTACAGTGGAGGGATGCCAGGAACAGGGGGTCTCACTATTCTTAATCTTACTCCTAATGATGCAGGAGCCTATCAATGCACAGTGGGTAACTCAAAAGGAAACGGGTCGAGCGGTGAAGTTCCTGTCACCGTTACGTGTAAGTTTCCGTTCATTTGTTACTTTGATTTGTGTGTAGGTCTATATCTAAGCAGTGTAATCGCCAACTTCACGGTTGTTACTCTGAGTGATGCAATATTCTGCAAAGACAATGTTCCATCTTGAGGTAGCCATGAAAATAGACATTTAGTGTTCTTATTGTATCAGGCCTTATCTTATTCTATTCCGTTCTTTTTTGGAATATTTGAGAAAATGCATTGCTTAGATTTATGATATCTAATTGTTCATACAATGTTGCAGAATGTATACAATTAGTCACAATCACATTTGTTCAAAGAAATCTGTTTCGTTATTCACAGTTTTGAGTGTAACTTAACATTGGAATGACATTAGTTAAACACAAGTTATACTACTTGTGCGTGACTCCAACATTCTTTATATAGGAAGGTACATGTTTTTCTTTCGAACCATGCAAGTATAAGACATATAGACAATACATTTCAGCAGTAGAATGTTCGAAACTCTTTTTGCTGAAATTAAGCTTGAGTAGGGTCCATAGAATTACGTGAGTTGTCTTTACCTTGAAAGAATGGCTTGCAGATTGAATCAAATAGGTCTTGTTTTGTATGTTTTCAAAAAGAATGATATTAAAGGAATTAAAACATTTTAATTCTAGTAAAGTTCATGTAGACATATTTATATTTTTTCTCTTCCGTTTTATCATTTCCCTTCTGTTTTTCTTGTAAACATATTTTACTGATAGTCACTAAAATGCTTCCCTTTGATTTTTTGTTCTTTAAACAGATCCACCCAAAATAAACTCAAGCACCACTGATATCGTCACCGGGGTCCAAAGCCAATCTCTGACGTTATTTTGCTCCATACGTGCAATACCACCTGTGACGTCAGTCTTGTGGTTCCGTGACGGTAGCGTCATGGATCTGAGAAATTCTCTTAAATATAGCGGCGGCACAGTGGACACACCAAACCTGACCATTCTCAATCTTTCGAGTTCAGACGCCGGTGTGTACATGTGCAGAGCAACAAACAACATCGGTACCACAGATGGAGAAAACGTCACGGCTACCGTAAATTGTGAGTTCATGACGTCATTGTGGCTAACTCTGACGTCACTCAACCCAAAAAAACGACTGTTGCACAGCACACGCAGCTTAACCCGTGTTGCAGTGCAGCTTCATGAGTGCTCTTTAGTGTGTCCCATAAATATATACACACTCATAATGTGCCCCAAATGTACAAACACGCGTGCTTATACTGTGCTTGCAGTGCTCCCAATATGTACGAGCAGTGCAATCTTAGTCTTAAGGTTGATAGTCATATAGTGCTAATAGGCATAGAATTTGACATGTAATGCTGTATTACCCAAAGTCCGTGGTCTCTCCTTGTTTTGGTTTGGTTACACACTCAAAGGCAAAAGAAGATACACGTGTGTTTGATAGTGTGTTTGTTTTTTCTTCATTTACTTACCTTTTGAGGGAAAATCAAATGAGATAGATATTTGTTTTGAAAATAATGTACAAAGCATAATGTACTGGTTTTGTTTTTATTGGTTTTGGTAATTGTTTGAATATTGCGTGCATTTTCTTTTGCCGTAAGTTATATTTGTAAGGGAATTTTTTTTTAGATTTAGTTCCAAGAAACTAATCTTGTGCTAATTCTGTCAATGTCTTTGGTTGCTCAGTTTCCCCTAATATGGACCACCTTCAACAAATCGAAGAAAATAACAGCTAAAGGCTATTTTCATTAATTTATTAAGAAGCTTGCTGGAAATAACCTATAACTAGCCCTCTAGGTGTAACACAAATATAACAAATAGTCTTGTTTTCGTGGAAGTTGATAATTTCACTTATTTTCACTCTGTTTTTGATAAACTTCTTTAGTTTCCTGGTGTGCTTCACATAATGCTCTCATCAACCCGAAACAGATAATTCTAAAGCATATTTTAATTAGTCTGACTTGCACACTAAGTTGTATCATGTTGTTTTGAAGTATTGGGGGCTTTTTACAGTGATTCGTGAAGGCCGCTTCACAGGCTCCTAATATGGACCATTTGTGATTTTCTCTGTATTTAAGCTTTGCTGAATGTCTATCAAAGCTATTTCACTCTAATTAGGCCTAACGGTTGACCTAAGATAGAAGGACTACCAAACGCAATATGAAACTTCTGCACAAGAAAACAAGCTAGTTATCAGCATGAAACAAAAGGTGGTCCATATTAGGAGCCCTTCCCCTAAATGAAAACACATTCGCTGCCGCGCCGCTTTTAATGGAAGCACGAGCACACAAATTCGTCTGCTGCCAGCCTTTTCGTCGCTGTCGCCGTCGCGTCGCTATTTGGGAACATAGTACAGTATTAGTTTTATTCCCCTTGTTGTGTTTTTGTTCAAACACATTTACTGTACGGAAGTATACATGTTATAACCCGTAACTGCAGCTTGTGTAAAACCTCAGGCACATGCGTGTCTAGAATAGAGAGGTTTTGAAACATGTAGTTAGATCAGGATCCTTTTGCACAAGCAGTATTATGTTCATTTTAAAATGATGGTTTCAAAAGGAGGACACTTGTTTTCCCATTGATCTCCTGCATGCTTTTTAATAGAAATTTGAATTTGTTTAAGCTTTCACATTTTGAAGCGCCAAAGTCGGTATTCTCGCTTGCCATACCTGTATATAACTTCTACTCCTCAGTGTGAATTTTCAACACCAATATTTGCTTGTAATGTGTAACCACCAATATAAATGCACTACCCTGGTTCATTGTCCCATCACACCGCAATCGTTTTAACATGTAATACAAGATTTTTTTTTCTTTTCTTGTTGTTGATTTTTTTGGTTAGTAAACAAGGCGCCGGTAAGCATTGGTTGCGTGATGTCTCACATTTTGTTTCTGTTTGTGTTGTTTATTTTCAAGAGATTTCGTAGGTGAGCTTTTGAGCAAATGCATTCATGTTGGCTAGGCTCGTCAGGCTTAGAATTTATCTGAGGGTCGTGTCAGCGTTTAGCAGCACTGGCGTTAGTTCGTTTTCTTGTTGTCTTTAGTGTTGGACTTTTGGGGCATTTGCACATTTTTATGTTGTTGTTTTATTTTTAATAAAGATACCATACAAATCAGGCATTTCAGGCCTAGTGTTTATTTTTGGTTTTTGTTTCCCTTTCACATGCATGCTTTGATCTCCTGTAATCTTTTTTTGAGTTTGCAGTATTCATGTAATCTTTTAACATTTGTGCAGTTTTCAGTAACCTTGTTAACAATATGCAGAATTGTCTTATTTCTTTGTTTGTAGTTCCCTTCTCTCTCTCTCTCTCTCTCTCTCTCTCTCTCTCTCTCTCTCTCTCTCTCTCTCTCTCTCTCTCTCTCCCTCTCTCTCTCTCTCTCTCTTTATCTTTGTATTTATCTATCCATCTCACTTAACACTGGCTATTGTTTTCACAAGCTTTCATAGACTCTTACTATGTGGCGTCTTATCGTTGCATGAATAATGCTTTTATTGTTGTCGGTTATTCTTTTCCTTGTGGAATCTGAAACATATATATTTTATAATGCTATTAGTTTATCTTTTGCAAATCTATTATCATTTGAATTTTTTGTTGTTGCTTTAATAGATGAACAATCAGCATTCTATTACATACTGCATTTGATGGCCCTGCTTTCACAGTGTAAAACTTTCATCTGTAGTTGTTCAAATCTTGACACATAGTTGTGACCACTTTGGTGCAGCTTACTGGTTCAGCGTTTTTGTGAACTAATTGCTATTTGCTGTAGTTGTGGCATGAACAAGCTGCAGTATAAGTGTTCGTTTTACCTTCAAAAACTCTTGTGAATACTTTACACTCAATATTTTTGGACTGTGTTTGTTTGTTGTTGTTTTGTGTTGTTTTTCACCTGTGGGCATGCCATTTGGTCTCACCCAGACACTCTTGCAATACTTAAAGAAAGGACATTGCAGCTTGTACTTATGTTTATGCAATATGTATTCCCTTTTAGACCGGCCACAAATATCAGTGCAGCCATCAGTGAACAGTACAGAACCTAACCAGGCCACCTTAAGCTGCATAGTTAACGCACTTCCGGCGGTGACGTCACTGACGTGGTACAAGGACGGAGGAATATTAAACACTTCCGATATCACGCGCTACTCAGGGGGGACAACCACCACCCCTAGTTTGACGATATTTGCTGCTGGCGCCGCGGATGCAGGAAGCTACTACTGTGTGGCGTCAAATTCTATTGGCTCCACGACTGGAGGCAGTATTGCGCTGAATGTTCAATGTGAGTTTGCATTTTGGTTTGTGTTTGTTTATTCATAGTTTTGGGTTTTCACTTACGTTGGCATGTGCATGCACACACACACACAAGCACACGCACCACGCACGGACGCACAGACAGACAGACAGACACATACAGATACACACACACATGTACACATACGTTGACTGTCAGCATTATATTTGCGATTATAGATAGTATCTGTTGGTTATTCAGAAAAGTTCTTAACAGCACATTTAAAGACATGACCGGTCATTCCGTTCAGTGTAAAATATGTATATCAAATATATATCAATTTGTTTGCAGATCAACCCAAAATTACCGTTCCAAACCCACAAATTGGCGGAACACTGGGCGGTTCAGCAACCTTGGCCCTGACTGTAGCAGCTAACCCGGCCTTGACCTTCATTCAGTGGCGAAAGCGAGGCAACGGAATCAACGTGTACTCCGACATCAACGTCACTAGCAACGGCAAATACAGCGGCGGGACCCTCGCTAACCCCTCGCTTCAAATCAACAGCCTGAATGCAAGCGATATCGGGAACTACACCCTCGTGGCCACTAACGCCTTGGGCGAAGCACAGTCTGTCGACTTCGTTGTGGCAGTGTCATGTGAGTGTTTATAGTATTACGTCTTTTCCTGGGTAAATCTGCCTGAAATTGGTTCCCATGGAAACCGCCTTGCAATTTACTGAATATCCTTGTATGTGCAGGCTAGTCTGTGGGATTAGACCTTTCCTGTTGAAACCTCTTACATCATATTGAGCAGACACTGACTGCATAACTGTCATCTAAATTAAGATACAAACACTATGTTAGATCTGATCTGAATCAGCGTACTTATTCTGCGATCGCTGTGTTTGCTTCGGATTGAATCGAGGTACACCATCAAGCAGTTGCATGATCCTGAAAACATTATTTAACAAAATCGTTTATTTTTTATTTTTTATCTTTCTTGCTCTTTTGTACTTACTGGCATTTCCTTTCTGTTACACGCGAATCTAGATGATGGTTTTCCAGGTCTTTCGGAAACACACCCCATGTAATTGGACCTAAATATTTTGTAACCCAAATCAGCAAACTCTGGTTGATCAATAAATAACCTGAGTTATTGTCTGCCCACTTGCCTATTTTGAGATCAGTGTGTTTGCCTCGGAGTTATTTTTGAAAATTGTCTTTTTTTTCTTTTTTTTTAAATTTCCCTTCAAACGACAGGGCTATGCTGGACAGATCTGTTTTTTTAACGATTTTTCTTGGCCCGTGTACTTATTGGCATTTTGCATCTCCTTCCCATCATACTTGAATTTTGCTTGAGTTCGTTAAAAATGTAGCGTACATAACCTTTTTTGCAAGACCAATCAACATACTTCAGTCAATAAACAATGAACTGATTTTGTTTTAGATCACGTACTCCCTGATGGCCCCCAATAATTGCAAAACCGGTAACCAAACTCCAAGTATGTATTTAGAGACTTGTATGTTTGCCTCTGACTAAAGGGATGTAACTCCGTCGAAGAGTAGCGAAATTGTTAACTACAATGATTTATTTTGAGATTTGTGCGTTTCACCCGTTTGCCTCTAATTTTACGAGGTAACTCCTTCAGAGTTGCAATATTGTGACAACGTTTTTTTCCCGAGCAACGTCCATGAGGTTATTTTTTCTTCTCAATCACAGATTCCCCGACGACCCCGACCATTGCGAACCTGGAGTCCAACTACAAAGAAAGGGATCCCATCTCCCTGACATGTTCGTCCAGCGGTTTCCCCCAGCCTCTGTACCGGTGGTACCGCGGGTCGACACAGATTAGCGACGCTGCAACGTTGAACATCGCCAATGCAACTCCGAGCGACAACACCAATTTCAAGTGCGAGGCCTACAACAGCTTGGGAACGGCGGACACGACTGCAAGTGTCAATGTCCAATGTAAGTTGTTATTGAAAGGCAAGGGTTTTGGTGAGAGAGAGAGTGTGTGGGGAGGAGGAATGTCTAGTGTGAGTTGTTTTTGAAAGCCAGGGGTTCTCGATAGTGTGTGTGCGGGGTGGGGGGGGGGCTGTGTGTTTGTGTCACTGTGTGTTGTGTGTGTGTGTGCGTTGGTGTGAGTACAACATATGTGACAGAAAGAGAGAGGGCATCAGTATGTGTCTCGGTGCATGTGTATGCCGTCTCTATGTTTTTTTTGTGAGTGCTCTCACGTGAATATGTGACAAACCAACACTTTGAACGAATGTCAGTTACATCTTCTCTCTTTTAACTCTTCCACGGACAAAGCATGGCCAAGAGCTAAGGCCAGTAATACCTACTCTCATGTATTTCTCCCACAGACAAACCAAGGGCCGCAGCATCCGTCAGCAATGTCACAGCTTCTGTAGATCAAACGGTCAACCTTATGTGCGCTACGGAGGCCAATCCCGCTCCCACCAGTTATGCCTGGACCTATAATGGACAAGCTCTGACTTCTGCCTCCAGACAGTTGACTGTGACAGTGACCAACACGTCGGACTTCGGGGGTTACCAATGCTTGGCCACGAACATTCAAGGGACGTCCGATCCCATCTTGGTTTTCATCAATGAGGAAGCGGGCACTGGCGGTGGACGTGAGTTTTTCAATATTGTTATATTTGTTGTTTTCAAATGTTGATGTTGCTGTTCCTTCATTTTTTGTTTGTCGCCTTCGTGGTATTTTTGTTGTGTATTTTGTTCGTTTGTGTTGCTGTTTTTGGTTGTTTGTTTGTTGTTATTTTTTGTCGTCGTCGCCTTTCTTGATTTGAAGGCACAGCACTTCTCCTATGAACAATTCAACTCACCACCGCAAATTTGACCAGGCTTTTATCGGTGTTAAGACTATCCCTCTTCTTGGATACATACCAAACTTTAACTGCATGGGTGAACTTTTTAACAGATGCTAGTGGCATTTTGTAAAACATAATTTAAACGATTCCCACCCTTCACAAAAAGCTGACCGTTTGATTTCTGGAATATAATGTATCCAATGTAAAACCCGGCTAGATATGTGATGATGCGCCGAATCGTTTGACGGGAAGGACTCAGCCTTTCAACATGCATTCTTTCCCGCGTGAACGACGATTATGCCTACCATCACTGATCTGTCCATGCTTTCTTGAGAAATAAATAAGAGCAACTCTCGGCTGGAACACGTTTTGAAAAACAACAATCTGACTGTGTTCTGTACTAAATTGAAATGTCTTGCTTGTGTTAGTGTAAACGTTGACACTGGTATATTTACAGAATAAATTCAATCTTAACAGAAAGTAGTATGTGTGTTGAATTGTGGTATGTCTTCAAGTTGAAGGATGCTTTTATCCTATTTAAAAGCCCTGACAGTTATGTGATGTATGATGAGTTGCATGAGGGAAAAGGTACGGTTTTGCTACCATATTCCATTGACTCGACTTGAGAATCTTTTTCTTATCATTCATCCACTACACTTCTTGACTATTATTCAGAATCCTATCAAATATTTAAAGGGGTATTTACACGTGTGTCTATATGTGAACACGACCGTTTATCAGTGCATGCTTATCTGTGATCATGCATATGTGTGTTCGTCTAACTTCAATCATTAAGTTATACGATTTGTTGTTTTTCTGAGCTCTTTGTTTTTGTTCTCTGTGTTCTCCAGTCTAACATCTTATTTTTGTTTCAGTGAAATGCCCGTCATAAATTTGATGGCTTCACAGAATATAAGATTAATCTTGATAATGCATGGCTTATACGTTGTGTGTAATCTTTTTAAGGTTCAGTTGAATGTATACTCGCTTTTGTTTGTGTTTTATTACAATGATTGCTCTTTTTGGTATTGAGACTGTGCCAAAAGGTCAGGTGTCATGTCTACTGTCCCGAATGACACACGATTGCTGACATTTCACCATTGCCAACAGAATAAACAAATAAGAAATAGGTAGAAAATGAATGTGAAAACTGACTTTAATTGTTGATCAGTATTTTCTATACCACTAACAAATAATCTACTTGCACATAGCTGTTTGGCAAATGTATGTTGCATGGGACACACTGACATGAAAGTGGAAGATGTTTTTCCCTCTAGAGAAACTACATATCAAGTTACACTTTTTGTGCTCTTCCATTCCAGTTGGCAATCAATTGTTAACGCATGTTATTAGAAAAAATAGAACGAAAACAGATTAGATAGAATGAAAAATGTACTGGTGATGTCATTTGGGACATACTGACATGAAAACGTCACCTTTTGGCACAGTCTCTATTATAAACTTTCCTCTACTATGCTAATTATTAAACGTCAATGCAAAGATGTTCTTCTCAATTCTATATGTTGCTGCTACTGTTATGCACTGCGTGTTTCATGATATATATATAGAAGCTAGAGGACGCTTGCACGCTAATTGGCAGCTAAAAGAACTATCCATATACTTAAGATAATGCTAATATAATACAGCTTTGCGGCTCCATTGGTATAATTATGTTTAATGAACAGCTGTGTATTGTTCTTCTTCAATGTTTAAGATATTTTCTGAGTTTCAAACTTTTTGTACAAACACAGCAATAGGTAAGTACAGTATGGGAAACTGATGGTTTTTGTTAAGGTGAATGGGATGGGTGACGTTTTGGCAGGGCACTATTTTGCTGTGAATGGGACATGGTAATAACACTATATAGATGTTCAAATGCATTTTTCTCGAGATTTTTGTTAAACCTGGATTGATTTTTAAGTGACGTTTTACAAATGAAGTTCTGATGTGGTCATAACACTATAAGGCATTACTCTCAGTGTAATACTTATTTAAGAAAACCCATGTATTGGAATACATGATGTACCCTGTTTGCCATGAAACTTGAGTCGGCGTCCATTCTCATAATATACTTGTTTTCTTTTTTTCGTTGTTTTTCTTTTGCGTTGCTAATGGCATATACGTGTCCCATGGATATGTGTTAACAGATGTATGTGTGTGTGTGTGTCCGAGATTAGGTGAATTCTTATTGTTTGTTTGGCTTAAAAGAGCAGTATGCCCTATTCCACTTTACCTTGAACAAAGACAAGACAATCTTTGAGTTCTGAGTTTTGAGAATTATAAATTTAAAAAGTTTGTTTTTCTTTTGCAGGGACCGGACAGTCGACCGATGGTAGCAGTGGACTGCCAATAGCTACCCTGGTGTTGATTATCATCATCTGTCTCATCATCTTGATCGTCATCATCCTTCTCTGCATCTACTGCTGCACCAGTAAGTAGAGAACGCAGAAATTAAAGCTTTATCAACGAATGACGTTAAAGGCTTGCTCTAATATCAATCCTGTCATGTTAACACATATACATAGAGTATACATTAAAAAGCACACGCACACTCTCACACACACACACACACACACACACACACACACACACACACACACACATACACACACACGCACACACACATATACACACACATACACACACACAGAAAGACGGACAGACAGAGAAGAGAAAGTAATATAGGAAGATAGAGAACCAGCGTATGACTAAATACACTTTTGTGTCCGCGTGCCCGAGTGTGGTGTGGATGGAGAGGGGGATGGGGGGGGGGGGTGTCTGTATCACGCTGCAGCCCTTTGCGAATGTCCACACATTTGTAAACAGACAGATCCTTTTTTTGTCATCAAACTTGTATGTGCGCACTAAATCAATTACTGGCATGTTCTGTCTTATTTATCTGTGTGCAATACATGTCATATGTCTACCGCAACACGGTGGCCTAGTGGTAAGGCGTCCGCCCCGTGATCGAGAGGACGTGGGTTCGAACACCGGCCGGGTCATACCTAAGACTTTAAAATTGGCAATCTAGTGGCTGCTCCGCCTGGCGTCTGGCATTATGGGGTTAGTGCTAGGACTGGTTGGTCTGGTGTCAGAATAATGTGACTGGGTGAGACATGAAGCCTGTGCTGCGACTTCTGTCTTGTGTGTGGCGCACGTTAAATGTCAAAGCAGCACCCTCTGTGGTGGACTGGGCGTTAAGCAAACCAACAAACAAATGGCATGTCTCAAAACAAAAATGACAATTTCTGTACTTTCAGGCAGGAGATGTTTCAAGAAAGACAACAACGTAACCCCGCAAGTCGCAGCCCCTGTTGTCGTGCCCTACACGGTCAGAACTTCAGCGAAGCCTAACGGGTAAGCCCAGAACACAATAGAGACATGAACTGGTGCAGAGACAAATATTGCAGAGATAGCAGACCTGAAAGTGGCGAGTATTGTACTCGCCATGGCGAGTAGAAACATGTAACTGGCAAGTAGAAATGTTCATCTACTTGCCAAATGCGAGTATAGTTTCTGAAACAAATTGTTGGTTTGGCTAGTAAAGTTTGCTCTCTGCCTAGTACAGTTTCAGAATCACTAGCCAAAGGCGAGTTTACCATTTGTTTGACTTTCAGGGATGGGGCCGGCAGACAGGCATACGAGGTCTGTTTCAAAAGTTCGTAGCCTATACATGAATGAGGTCAGCTAGAAATTGAAAAGTATCAAGTATGTCGTCACAATAGACATCATCAGCAATCAAAATTGTCTACTTCCCTCTACCTTGGTACATGGGCAAAATACACCTTTGAGTAGATATACAATACTTGCCAAAAAAGGCTTCAACCTCATTGACGTTCTTGAGGATATTGTGAAAACTGGGAGAAAACATCTTCAAATGCTACGGTCACAAAATGGACAGTCAATTGCAGACCAATAAGACACAGCCTCTTACAGTCAAAGAGACACTCAAACAATTAACTACATAGAAATGACCACACACGTACGTCAGAAGAAAGAATGATATCGGTTTGCATAGTTGAACGTTTTGTTAATTTACACAGTGACATGTGGGAACTGTTGAAGAACCCGATTGTTGTTGTTGCAGCGTTGCAGCAGGAGCACCCATTGCGAACGGACGCATTGACCTGGCTGAAGACAAGTCACCCAATGGCATGGCTCCGGACAGCCACTCCTACGGCCTCCTCATGTGAGTTTGCTGACATAAAACTTGATTCCTTTGCAATAACCTGAAATATGTGACCCTCCACCACTGAATGAGTCGCATGTCACCTTTGCATGATTTTCATATTTTTACATTTTCCTAAAGAGTTGTTTATGCTCTATCCAGTGGTGAAAACCGTTATAGAAAAGAGCGAAAACTGTTACCAGACACTCCCCGGACTTATATTAAGCCTAGCGCAGAACCGCGCGAGGTGACATGCGACTCATTTCGTGGTAGAGGGTCACATATGTACAACTATTGGCAGATCTACTCGCCACAAATATGGTTGAATAAAACTTTGTTTAAATGCAATTTTCTGATATACCTACAAATATTGGCGCATTCACTCGGAGGCCACAACATGTGAGTTTGGTTAAAACAAATACTTTATTCGCATGCCATTTCGTGATATTTGCATAAAAGTTGATGGACCCATGCTCAAGCATATATATGTTATTCATGACCGGAGATTGTTCTTAGATCAAGACTGATTTCTCACAAATACACACATGCAAAGCATACAGACATTGTTAAAGAGTTGCCTTGAACGTTTCTGCGAGACAATTTAGGCAGAATGCTCTTCGAAGTTCTAAGAAACAAAGGGATTTTAGCTCTCTCAATGCAAGCAACATTAATGTGAAGAACTGTGTCTCTACTTTTGATTTGCTTTATGCAGTTCCGTGCCGGGAGGAGGAACACCCAGACCTCACCACCTGCCTCCATTGGGCGAGGAAGGTGTTGCCCAGGAAACGGAGTCCGCTCGCGAGGACAAGCCCAAGAAGAAAAAGAAAAGGAAGAAGCGACGACACCACGACGAAGAAGAAGGAGGGGGGTCACCCTCACGCTACCATGGTTACGACAACGACGCTGTTGAGGCTTAGAGAAGCATGGGGCTTGTGGATTTTGAGATGAAACAGTAGTGAGGATTAGCTGAGGAGAGATGAGCTGAAGAGATACACAGATCTGAGTTGGACCTGTGTGTATAAGGTTAGAGAACGAAGACTGGCTTTGAGAAATTGTTGATAGTCAACCTGAAGAGTTAAACAGATCTTGAGAGAACAGTGTTTAGGTTTTCAGGAACAAAGTCCGGCGTTTAGGAATTGTTGATAACTAAGAAACACGAAGATAAAGACCACATATTGTACTGTCACACCCATTCCCGATACTCTCTGCACAGTGTAAACTGAATATGTGTAAGACGTGTGTTCTAAATTACTATTGCCAGTAGTTCCAAAAACTTTGGAATCATATAGTGATAATGTTAAACAGATCTGACAACATATCTTTGATTTTTGTCAATATTGATCATGTTGGTACTCTCATATCCTGTTGAATGAATTTATGAATCATGAAAGATCTAAGCTTTAAAATTGGTATCAATGGTTAATGTTAAGTAGCAGAAAGTTACAGCCACTAAATGGAAGAGAAATGGTAACGCTTTGGGTTTGAGTTTTGGAAAAAATAACCGATGAACACTTACTAATAAACTGCCTTCTATATATAAATACGTATTTACTGGTGATAAAATGAGAACATGACTTGTGTACATGTACAGCATAATGTTTTAATGACCATTTGTGCCTGTATTCTGACGAACAAAATATTTGCTCACTTTAATATGTTTGCTCTACTTCTTAGAAATTTGCAGGGACTTGAATTCTACCCATGCAGAATATATGTTTAGAACATATTTCAATTTCTGTATGTCCGTGCCTCAAAAAATTATCAGTAAGTGATTTTGGTGTTGTTCATGAAACGGTTTATGTCAAAATATCAAATTTAAACTAGACTTCCCTTCAAAGAAGTAGTTCGCTACCGCCTTTATCATAATCAAATATTGTGATCAGTAATTATATGAAAAGTGAGTTTGATGATTTTTGCATCGATAATTCACAATTAAATTGTCCTGACAAAACTTAGTGAAGCTTTTTATTCTTTTTAAAGAGATGCATGGTAGTTTTCTCTGAAGCAAACTTGTACTTAACATTATGTGGAACAATTTGATTTTCAAATCTGTGGCTTTGGTGTGATTACTGATTGCTTACTGACGCACTTAATGTAAATTTCTCTACTGTCTACGCAAGCCATTACGATTATTTATCTTCCCTTGAAGAATCATCATTCAGACTTAAAAATTGATATATGATATATTAATATCTTCACATTTTTTGGGTTTGTTTTAGGAATGTTTATGTGTCAGTAATGATCTTTCCGTAGCATTTACGCAGTTGAACAAGAAAGTCACAACGCAAAAGATGTATGTTTGAAATAGCTATGTATCTTTTTAAGCTGCCGTGAAATAATCCGCTCATCCGGAACTTGGATTGTCATGGTTTCTGTTATCAGCATGTGTGCATGTTCTTGGCTTTCACAATCTATCTATATATATATACGACTAGTGTCTGTCTGTCTGTTTGTGTGTCTGTGCGCGATGCGCGGCCAAGGTTCTCGATGGATCTGTTTCAAATTTGGTGATCATATTCAGGTACACCCTGGACACAACCTGGTCGATGAGATATTTCAACACGTGCTCTCAGCGCGCAGCGCTGTGCGCGCTGAACCGATTTTTTTTTGTTTGTGTCTGGATCCACTACCAGTAACTCTTCCTTATCTTCTCCAGTGTTTTCAGCCGCGATTATCTCCCTTCCTCCGTGTGGCGTCAATCCATATTCCCGTTACTACGTTACTATTTTTAGAAGGTCACTGCACGTTACTATTTTTAGAAGGTCTCCAGTGTTTTGCGCGTTTATCTCCTTTCCTTCGTGCGCCGGCGAAGCCGGCGCTTTGCCGGGTCCCAGGCGCAGCATGGTATTCGGCTCTACTTCTTCCCGGCGAAGCCGGTACCCGGCGAAGCGGGTAATCATCTAGTTCTATATACACAGTTTTCTTCCAGCTAAGATTGACAATTCAAAGCATTATAGATAAGGGTGTTTTGAAGTTGACTGTTCATAAACAATAATATATGGAATCTATATATGGTCAGGAATCTGTCTAGGTGTCCAAACACAAAAATCCTGTTCTGGATACTTTTATTACTTTGTATTTTATTCTGTTTTTAAATTACTACAATATAAACAATACAGTTATGAAGTATTCCTCATGCAGATTCTATCCATACCAAATTTATGTCTGTCAGTCGTCTGGATGCTGAGAAAATTGACTTTGTTCAAGAAAAAAAGCACCTTTTTGGGCACACAAGGCGTTACGCGAAACGCATGGTACATTGGGCATTGAATAACCAAGTTACTGATAAGGGTATCATCTCAATCTAATTTTTAATAGGTCCAAAAATGTTTGGAGAAACATATGTTCGAGTAATGAAAGTTTGATCTGAACATAGGTTTTGGATTTTGAACGTTCTTTTTTAGCTGGTCAGTACGTTACATTTGGTGTAAATAATCATGAAAAAAGGGAAACTATCTTAAAAAAAATGTTTCTGGTCAAACTTATTTAAAAATCATTGCAGAGGAAAGTCATTAGGTAGGATGATTGTATTTTTTTTTAAATTGAGCGAAAAAGTTGTGTTTGATGTAATTTAATTGTACTTCTAAGTTAAAAATATGCGTTTGGTGTAAATGAAATTGTATCTACTTGCCCAAACAAACTTCGTCACAGTCTTTAAATAATGCCATAATACACAAAAGTGTGTGTTTTCTTATACCTCAGACACCTGGTAGTTAAACTATGGTCACAGGATTCCTAGTACTTGCACCTGTTGGCTTGTAGAGAGACTTAAGTGAGGCCATCTGACAAGGGTGTAAATGTAACGTACATACTGAGAATACTTGAAAATGACAATGAATTTGTTTTAGAGACAGAAGATAACTTATCAGTGCTTAAGAACAACCAGCAAGACCAAACCTTTGTTTCAATATGAAAACAAGCACACTGAATGACAAAATTTACCTCAGAAGGACCACTGTTGGGACATTTTGGTGTAAATGTAACATACATCACCTTGTTTTTTTACTGAGACCATATGCAGCACATAATAATGCTAAAAACAGCACATAACAGTCTGTTGAGATGAGCTAAATAAAAGATAAATTACCCTTCAAATGGACCTGCAGATCTTCGGAGCCTTCTGTATGTTACTTTACACCATCCTTTTGTGTAAAGATGTACACACAACCAAAAAGGCACAACCATTAATTTAACCCTTTATTTTGACTTGAGACAGGTAGCTTAGAACAAACAAGTTAGAAATATTGTTTAACTGATGTGAGCATAGCCCATTAAATGTAAATTCAGTACCTTGTACTTGCTGTTTGGTGTAAAGTAACGTACAGATCATGGGTAAGATTAACAGTTGGTACCGTAGTGGAGTACCAACCTGACTATTTGTTATGATTTCTTGTTTGTAACTCAAAAAAATGCAGACCAAAATAGTGTAAAAATATTTAAAGAGGGTGATTTGATAATAATTTCTACACCGCTGACCGTGCTTTTTTCAAATTAAGTAATAACCTGATGATTGAGGTTAAGGTTTGCAAAACAAATGACATGAAAATTTACTGGAACCTTTTCTGCACTTCCATAGAGAATTTCATTGTTTTAAAAACAGTGTAAATGGGTAAATGTTGAATTGTAACTTTGATTCTGGGCTTTGGTGTAAAGTAACTAACGGATAAATGATTTTGCTTATATTGAGACAGGAGAAACTTTTTTTAAGTGTTGCTTTAGTACAGATCAACTCTACATTCAGCCATCAAGCCATTGGATAGTGAAACAGTTGCCTAAAGCTGAACCTAAGAAAATGACAGCACCTTGAAATTATGTTATGGTGTAAATGTAACATACAGTCATTTGTGCTTTATCTGCAAATATTTGATAAACCGAACACTTGACTGGAAAATAAAATGCTGCAATTGAAGGACAGGAATACCGAGATGTTTATTCATGTAAATTTAAGGAGGTTTAAAAAATTGTAACACTTTTTGGACTCCTTGACAGATTCTTGGCCATATATATACGGCTTGTGTGTGTCAGTCTGTCTGTCTGTGTGTTCACGATTCACGGCCAAAGTTCTCGATGGATCTGCTTCAAATTTGGTGGGCATATTCAGGTAGACCCCGGACACAATCGTGGAAAATGTTGAACACGTGCGTGCTCTCAGCGCGCAGCGCTGAACCGATTTTGGTTTTTCTGTACATCCATTCCCAGTAACTCTTCCTTATCTTCTCCAGTGTTTTGCGCGTTTATCTCCCTTCCTTCGTACGGTGCGGGTATTCGGCTCTACTTCTTCCCGGCGAAGCGGGTATTCATCTAGTTTATTATGTTTCATATCTGCCTTCAAAAGCATTTGTGAGCCGTTTTACAGCATTTTCTCATGCTTCCCAAAAATTAACTTGAGATACTGCGCTAGCATCTCACCTTGTTGAAATGATGCTGATAAAAAAAATCTTACCTGTGTTTTTTCCTTTGGTGTGGAATATTTTCGGATGTGCCCTGTTTCTTTGTCAGAGTTTCATTGAAGTGCAGGCCTGTCGATATTTTTCTTTTGAGGAGGTAAATAGTTAAAACTTGTGAAAAAAGCAAGATCACATGATCTCATTTTGCCATATTCATTCGCTTAAATCTATGCGCGCACCTAAAACTCAATCGGGAATCGATTCTTTTTGTTAAATATTTTGATTATCAGGTATGTTTATGTTTATGTTTCATTGGTTAACAGTGTTTTCCATACAGTTAATCTGTTAAACTGTGTTCTTTTGTTATATTCGTGGTTTTTGGCGATCTACCGTTAAGTTGTTATTGTATGAACTGATTTAATTATGTATTTGTTTGCTACTGTTGTTTAATGTTCCAGTTGTACAGTATCTTGGTTTACATGACATAGGGCTTACTTCTCCAAGCAACGTAATAGGACTTACATTTCTAACAAATGGATGTTCCATAGGCAGCTGTCATGCGTACAGAATGTTCACAGGTAGTAAGGATGAGCATGCATTTTGCAAATGAGATGAAACCAAATTATACTGTTCAATTAAAATTGTTAAGTGTTTCTTGTATAGAATATAGTCAATTTTTGTAAAGATTTTAGTCAAGCAATATGTAAGAAATGTTAAGTCCTTTGTACTGGAAACTTGCATTCTCTCAGTAAGGTAATACATTGTACTACGTTGTAAGCCCCTGGAGCAAATTTTTGATTAGTGCTTTTGTGAACAAGAAACAATTGACAAGTGGCTCTATCCCATCTCCCCCCTTTACCCGTCGCAATATAACCTTCGTGGTTGAAAACGACGTTAAACACCAAATAAAGAACATGCCTTGGATGCTTTTCTACATTTCTAGGTAAATGATCATGTGCTATCCTTCCGATCTGGTTATTTTGGTTCTTTTTTGAAAGATTCAAGATAAAACTGTTGTCAAAATTGAAAGATGAGGACGTGTTCCACTGATTCAACATCATCAAACAGCGACGCAAATGCACAATGTATGTTTACGTCGTGCTTTTTTTTTCTTCTTCTCAACTGGCTGATTTGTTCCTTGTTTGTTTATTGTACTTGAACGTAATTGGTCCTACATTGACACACTATTTCAACATGTGCAAATAAAGGCTGCAAATTGATGTGTTTGGGCTGCTATCAAGTTTATTCAAGAAACAGCAAACTTTTCTACACCCCCCGCGGGTTAGGGGGAAGAATTTACCCGATGCTCCCCAGCATGTCGTAAGAGGCGACTAACGGATTCTGTTTCTCCTTTTACCCTTGTTAAGTGTTTCTTGTATAGAATATAGTCAATGTTTGTAAAGATTTTAGTCAAGCAGTATGTAAGAAATGTTAAGTCCTTTGTACTGGAAACTTGTATTCTCCCAGTAAGGTATTGTACTACGTTGCAAGCCCCTGGAGCAATTTTTTTATTAGTGCTTTTGTGAACAAGAAACAATTAACAAGTGGCTCTATCCCATCCCCCCCTTTCCCCGTCGCGATATAACCTTGAACGGTTGAAAACGACGTTCAACACCAAAGAGACAAAGAGAGAGAGAGAAATTTTTCTACACAGAAAAAGATGCATTTTTGCCAATATTAATGTTGGTTGCTTGTGCTGTATTTTATTTTCACACTGAGTTACTGAAAATACCATGTCTTCAAATGATTTTTGCCTTTTATCAACATCCGTTGCTTATTAAGATCTTAACAATGCTTGATTAATGGTCGCTTTTGATTCGATTATTCTGCAAGCAAAGAACTTCGCAAAAAAAATGTTACCATGAGCGTTTCCACGACGAGTGATATTTGTACATTGCATTCTGTTTTGTTTGTTTGTTTTTGTGTGCGTTGCAGATGGGTTCGTTAAAAATACCAGTTTTCAGGAGCGTAACCATTGTCTTATGTTGCGTCTACAACGATGCCACTTATGTGTTTGTTTGTTTGCTTTTTTTTCTCATCTGCTTTCAGATGTAAGGACATGCTGTGTGTTCTGAAATAATAGGGTGCAGGTTTTGACCAGTTCTGTCGGCAAAGTATCAAAAGTGAGTGTATGAATTGTATATTACGTGTGTGTGTGTATGATGTAATTTGTGTTTGTTAACTGTGCAACATGGACACCTTTTATTGGGTTAAATATTTCGCATGGACATACAATCATAGTCATGCCATTCATATCTATGGATACAAAAGTAAACAAGTCTGAACATTTCTGGATGATTTCTGTCTCCATAGTTTTTGTGCAAAAACTGTTCAAATCTTAAGTGACACTTACAATTTGACAGCCTGATGAACGCATCATGTTTGGAGGATCAATCATAATAAATGTGATGTTGGGGAAGAAATGGGTGTCTTTGAAGTGTGATTTCCATAGTATGTTGTATATATCAGCCGCTTCTGTGATATTAGCTATATTCAATGTAATATGAACAAGGAATGTCAATTTTTTGTAGTGGAAACATGTAAATAGTAATTCTTGTTTATGATATTCTACTTTTAAGTATGCAGGTGATTGAATGATTGTGTGGATGTTGGTACAGCTGTGCGCGTGACCATTTCAATCATAGTGTGTTTATAAGGTAGAAATTAATGTTTAATATATAACACGTTATGTGTACATATATTAGCTACATGTTAAGTTATTAAGTAGTTGTTTCACTTTTGACGTGATCATACTGTGATATCTGTTGCGTTGCAGTTTTCGAATATACCTCCTTTTCCAATTTTCTGTTTCGATTTTTTCTTCATATTTAAAAAAACACAAATGTTAAGGGTTAATTTCGATTGTCTCATAGTGCGAAGTGTCAAGGTGTTATTTCTTTCCAGAGGAACGTTAGGACACTTATGCTTTCTGACACAAACGTTCCCATTTATGTTGATCGCATTACATATGATACAGATAAAGCAGCTCCCTAATGTTTAAATCATCTATTTGATTTAATTTATGTGTGACTTTCTCTGGCTTCTGCTCAATAGTTTTGTAGCTAAAGTGTTTTTATGGAGAGAATGAAAAATGTACTTTAATTCCTCGGGTAATTGTGTTTTCGCAGAACGTACGCACGCAATCTTACGCGAATGTATGGATGATCTGAATAAAACTCTTCTTGAAATGTTAATGTCAGTTCTCGTGTGGGTGTGTTTGTGGGTGTGTCGTGTGGTTGTGTGTGTGTTTCTGTGTGTGTGTGTCTTTGCATGATTTTCATATTTTTACATTTTCCTAAAGAGTTTTTTATGCTCTGTCCAGTGGTGAAAACCGTTTTAGAAAAGAGCAAAAACTGTTTGAGTTGTAAGCCTGTGACTAAGGTGACCCTCACACTGTGACACTCCCCGGACTTATATTAAGCCTAGCGCAGAACCGCGCGGGGTGACATGCGACTCATTTCGTGGTGGAGGGTCACATATACACACATACAAACACCCATTCACCCCCCTCACTCACACACACACATTACACCTACAGAAACACCCACACAAATGTATGTTCTGTGATGGTTATGTATCTGTTTGTTTTCTTAAAAAAAGTCAGTCCAGCCGCAACATGAACCTCCACATATACATCAGGTAGATTGTGTTCTTAGCAATACATGTCAAGTGATTCAATGTTTGTTTTGTTTCTAGATTTACGTCTTAGCCTTCTCTTAGTGTGTCAGTGCACCTCGGCTTGAATTTATGACGAAGGCGTAGCAGCCTTTTTTCACTGTGCTTTAATTGCGTAGTTGTATTTCAAATGTCAGGGTTTGTTGACTATACTTCAATGTTGAAATATTCCCACCAGGTATTTGGGATCTTATCCTTTTCACGCTTTAATGCAGGATTTGCTAGTGAACAGCTTGTGAACAGAAATTAATGTGATGGATCCAAAATGTTAAGTTGTGTGTGAAAAGTTGGAAACGTTACATACAGCCCACAAGACACATTTCGAGTAAACATCTCTTTGAACATCTTTCCTCGTACAATGATAATAAGTGCAGTCTGATATGGATGCCTTGCAAAGTACATGAGCTTGCGAGATCGAAACATGTTGTAATTTTTGTGTTGAAAAAAGAATCGTTCCAAATCTCTTTTTCTGCAAAGATATAATTGCAGGGTTTTCACCTTCAGCATGGCCTTGGTACTGGTTTGGTTTGGACTTTCGATGCTTCAAAACGCCCTCGTTTCTTCCTCAACGATCATCATCAGCACATCATTGATGACGTCATATGAAACGTCAACATCAACACAATCAACAATATCATCTTCATCAGGAATGTCAGACACCCTAAACAGTCACTCTTCAGTAGCTGCAGTTGAAACGTCATTCTTTCTGGATATGTCTGATTCTCTGAGTTTGGATCAGACTACTGTGTTAAATTTGGACGAAAATTTGACACAGTTAACGACGGCTACCACCATGATGTCGACGTCGGATAACTTCTCAGCAACACTTCTGCCAAGTTCCCTTGTTAGTGACCTGTTTCCTTCAGGTAAGATATATCATTATGTATAAGAGTATTATTATATCATATTACATGTACCATAACTTCAAAGAAACGTGCTTATACGCATAATAGCAAATGTATGCCAGCAGGTACATGTTTTGGGCAAAGTTTGATGACTTTTATTCTTTATACTTCTTCTTCTCCAGCGTTCCAGAATTTGCTGGTTACGTGTGAGCTCGTTTGCCCATTTGGGTTCCCCACACTATACCCTGAGAGCATAGTCAGCTTCACTCCGCTTTCGTTGAGTAGGCATGCTGGATATATTCGTGTTTCCATAACCCACCGAACTCCGACATGGATTACAGGATCTTTTCCGTGCGCACTTGGTCTTGTGCTTGCGTGTACACACGAAGGGGGTTAAGTCACTAGCAGGTCTGCACATAAGTTGACCTGGGAGATCGGAAAATCTCCACTCTTAACCCACCAGGCGGCAGCGACCGGGATTCGAACTTACGACCTCCCGTTTAGGTGGCCGACGTCTTACCACCACGCCACTGTGCCCGTCATTCTTTATACAAATGGATGTTTGGGTGTGCATGGTTTAAGAGGACACCATTTTAACCGTAACTTCAAGATAAATTCCAAACCTTTGGGTGAAAATAAAATTATCTCTTGGCGGTATTCAAGCCTTAAAGGCTGACATAGTACTATTTAATTAGTTTAATTACTTCCAGGGCTTTTCCCATCGTTGCGGGGATGTATAAATTAAGCTTCCTGCAAAGTTTTAGGTTTGAAGTCCTTACCAATTACGAGAAATAATTAATTCTTTATTGCATTGCTTAGCAACAGTTCTCTAGGACTTGGGCTATTTTTAGACCGTTGACGTCACTTCGTGACGTTTCGTAAACCAAAGATGGCGTTTGCGACTGTTCTGTTTACATTCGACACTATCAACACCACTTTGCAATACTGAAATAATGTTTTCTGTGTTCGAAAGCTACAGCCAATCGTTATTATATCCCCTTAGGTACAGTTTTATAACATTATTGGCACATGTAAACAATATGAATTAATTAATGAACGCTACGAGTATGGCAGCCTTTAACAGTGCTTCCCTCAAATAAAATTAGTTTTGTTTGTTCCGGGACCCACCAACCACCCTACTTCCGACACCCCTCACAAGATGTTCAACTTTTTAAATGAGATCAAGACTTTCCACAAGATCTGAAGTAACAAGTGTGAACAAATATGAGCTTGTTAGAACCGTTCTTCCCTGTACTATGATATTCCTACATGTGAATAGTTTCAAACACGAAGACCACCATGTAAACCGAGAAAGGAAACAAACTTGAATCGTTCCCGAACAGCCAAGTAGGTTGAAGTGACATGAAAAACCAACAACCAACAAACCAATCTTTTGTTCATGAAAGCCTCGATGACCCCTACGGGATCAACAACCACCAGCGGACCAACGACGACCCCCTCAATTGACCAAGTGACATGTGGTGGAGATGCCGTTTTGGTGGGAGGAAACACAACAATGCGGCTGCTTGCTCCCCACGTAAGCATGGCTTTTTTTCTTGAATAGTTATATCGCTGGAAACAACTGTGGAATATTATATTTAACACAGTTTTTAACGTGCGGTTGAGATGATGTATTGGTGGAAGTAATGCAACAATGCGACTGATTTTTCCTCACGTAAAAGTATGGCAAAAAAGACATGTGGTTGAGTTGCCGTCATGGTGGGAGCAAATTCAACAATACAGCTGCTTGTTCCTAAGTAGAGTATCACGGGGTTAAACGCCCAGGTGAGGTCAAACGCCCACCACCGATATTTCGGAGATGACATGACCGAGCGCGTCACTTCCTGCTTTTCTGACTTCGTTTACCAAGCAGACGGCGCTCCGAAATATCGGTGGTGGGCGTTTGACCTCACCTGGGCGTTTAACCCCGTGCTACTCTAAAGCATTACTTTTTTCTGGAATAGTTATATCGCACCAAACAGCTGGGGACTATTTCACACATTTTATGACGTGTGGTGGAGATGCCTTCTTGGTGTTAAGAAATGCAACAATGCGGCTGCTTGCTCCTCATGTATGCATGGGTTTTATCATGGAATAGTTATATCACATGACACAACTGAGGAATAATTCGTACATGTTATGACGTGTGGTGTAGTTGCCGTCTTGGTGGGAGGAAATGCAACAATGCCGCCGCTTGCTCCTCATGTTTACAAGCATGCTTCAGTCACAAGTTACAGAAAGCAGAAGGCATAGGTGTTTCATACACAGTTGGCCTATTTGGACTTACACATTTGTACAGACAGCCTTTATTGATAATTACCAGTAACATAATCTCCTTGATTCAGGATTTAAGCCTCTTTTTGTGCATGTTTTTTCTCCGTCTTCTTCTTTGGTTGTGTTGTCACTAGTGTCTGTTAAGTCCTTTGTTCATAAAAAACACTCTGTTCACTGCTGGTTTTTGATTCGGGCAGGCCTGTTTATTTTTAGTATGTTTCCAAATGGATGATTGGCCCTATCTCATGTAAACGGTGAGCCAGATCAGTAATGGTGGATCGTATCGTTTACACGGGGAGGACTGTGCCTTTACATTCGACAAACAATTAACATACACAAGAGAACAAATTTACTTATTGATAGTGAGGGTAGAATAACATGTAAGATGGCGTGCTGGGTACTCATTGTTTCATTTCGTTCAATGACGTTGCCCGATTTATTTCACTTGTTTCCTTTGTATCCATACTTTTATGGCAGGGTTATGGGTTGACAAGATGGGGGTTGAATAAGTCTTCAATCCTTGACTTTGACATTTGACAATGTTGTAGGTGGTGGTGTATGCATGCAAACCAGGCTACCAAGAGACTGGAGACGGTGTAAATGTCATCGAATGTAACAGTAATACGTGGAAGCCTTCTACGCCGCTTCAGTGCGTGCTTGTGGAAGAAGAGGAAGAACCTGTAAAAGGTATATATACGTTCAAGGGCGGATCTGGGGGGGGGTTACACGGGTTACGTAACCCCCCCCCCCACCCCCCAAAAAAGAGGTAATTTATTGGCTCAGGATGCACCAGATAGCTCTATTTTGCTTCTTTGGATGAAAAAATTTCCGGGGGGGCATGCCCCCGGACCCCCCTAGAGACTTAGGCGCCTTCGGCGCCGTCAACTTGTATCTTCGCAGTCATTTTGTAACCCCCCCCTCCAAAGTGAATTGATCCGCCCTTGACGTTGGCTTACTGTGGCTCACATGCATGCGTTGCAGATGTTTCCTGACGTGGTATTTTCTCAGGTCTAAGTTTGTATGTTGTACATATTTTAGTGGCCTTCTAGATCTTACACGATCACAGTACTTTTTATTTTGTGTTTTCTGTACATTATATTCGGACCTGATTTTATGTATTTAGCCTGTGGTCAAAATACAATACAATTTGACTTGCTCTCACTAATATGAAACACGTCTAGTTAGAATGAGTATAATCCTCAGTATAATCCTTAGTGATGCTGCAAAATTCAGTTTCAATATACATGCAGGAAAAAGAAGATGCACTTGGTATCGCTATACTGTACGGCAGCTCGCTTTTCCCAAGGAGAAAGCAACCCGAATGTCCTTAATGGTAACCTCACAAGACTGTACAATACCGTATCCTTAGGCCAAAAAAAAATAGGTCTGTTTACGGTAACATAGGCCAAAAAAATAGGGTCGGTAGGTCGGGATTTATTTTTTATTTTTTTCCTTTCCAAAAAACCATATTTTTACGTTATTTTGCTTTTTTTTTTTTTTGTCCCCCCAAATGCCAAAAAAAAGTCTAGGGTCGCGCGAAAAAAATAGGGTCGGTCGGGTTACCGTAAACAGACTATTTTTTTTTTGGGGGGGGCCTTATATGAGTCCGTTTGCGCGGCTTTTGACACTGTTGACTGAAGCCTCTGATTGGAGAAACATGGGGTTAACGTTGGAGCAAAATGTAAACCAACTTTGCTGTGCTCACTCACTCCGACTTCAAGCTGAATTTCTAAAACTCCAAGAAAGCACAGGAGCTTGTATCAAAGCGACGGTCCTTGTGTATCCTTACTACTACTATTCACTACAAAGGACACAGTAAGGATGAAGGAGTAAATAATAACCGACCGTCGCTTAAATACAAGCTCATGTGCAAGGAAGTATCAGTGATAGCATGCATATTTTAAAACAGTCCTGCTATGCGCATTGAAATACTTATGACCACAGTGACAGTTTTCGCAGAAGTGGCCACATATAGTCCTAATTCATGTGGACTACATGTGTATTGTTTCAGAGGTGCCGACTTGGATCCCAGCGTTAATCATTCTGATGGTCATCTTCCTTGTGGTGGTGGTGGTCGTGGTGGTGGTAGTGGCTGTGTGGGTCTGCAGGTAGGAATGATTTATGTGTGTGCAAAGTACTTCTGTGTCCAGTTGGTGTGTGCATGGTTCAGGGTGTCCATGTGTTGTTGTTTATAAATGAATTGCCAGATGCCTGCTGTAAAACTTAAGAAAAACGTATTCAGTTAATTTCTCGTGGTTACTATGCTTAGTAAAAACGCTTCTTCTTTCGAACCAGGGGAAACCACTTCAGACAACCAATCACCACATGGCAACAAGAAGAACAAGAACAGAATCAGCAAGAACATCTGCAACCCAGGCCTCCGACGCCCAAAAAGCCAGAGAAAACCACACGACGCTGGCCCTGGCAGAGACCCTCCAAGCCTCCCCCGGGTCACTTCGGACTGGACGGAGTTGCTTGGACCGTCAGTCCTGATGACAGCATTCTGCCCGTGAAGAGAAGGTTCTAGATGGACGATCTGAAGGCATCGAGGTGTACTTTATTTTGTTCTTTTTACATTTAGTCAAGTTTTGATAAACGTCTTTTATGAAGTCATATCCGGCTTTTTGTAAAAGTTGAGGCGGCACTGTCACACCTTCATTTTTCAATCAAATTGATTGAAATTTTGGCCAAGCAATTTTCGACAAAGGCCGGACTTCGGTATTGCATTTCAGCATGGAGGCTTAAAAATTAATTGATGACTTTGGTCATTCAAAATCTGAAAATTGTAATTAAAATTATTTTTTTATAAAACGATCCAACATTACTTTTATTTTATTCTTCATCATGTTCTGATTCCAAAAACATATAAATATGTTATATTCGGATTAAAAACAAGCTCTGAAAATTAAAAATATAAAAATTATGATTAAAATTAAATTTCCGAAATCGTTTTAAAAACAATTTCATCTTATTCCTTGTCGGTTCCTGATTCCAAAAACATATAGATATGATATGTTTGGATTAAAACACGCTCAGAAAGTTAAAACGAAGAGAGGTACAGTAAAGCGTGCTATGCAGCACAGCGCAACCGCTACTGCGCTGAACAGGCTCGTCACTTTCACTGCCTTTTGCACTAGCGGCGGACTACGGTCATTGTGAAAAAATGCAGTGCGTTCAATTTAATTCTGTGAGTTCCACAGCTTGACTAAATATAGTAATTTCGCCTTACGCGACTTGTTTGTTGTGTATAATGTTTTCTTTCCTTTTATTTGAGTTTTATATTGGTAATTAGTTAATTCCTTTTGTCTTGTTTATGTATGTATTTATTTATATATATATATATCTGTATATGTATTTACAGAGCTTGCTTGTTGTTTTCTTTAATGTCCTCTCCTTCTCAACGTATATATACATAAAACTGTACTTTTTAAAAACATAACACAAAGTGTTGTTGTTTTTTCTGGTTTTTTATTTGTTTATTTTTTTTAAGGTTTTTTTTTTTGGGGGGGGGGGGGGGGCTTTGCACATGTACAATGAAGTTGGAATAGAAACATTCTGCCCTTGCAGAGTAAGCTGTGAAGAGAAGATTTTAGATGGACGATCAGGTCCCGGTCAGTTTGGAACCATCGAAGGGGCTTCTGGAGCCCGAGAAGGTGACATTCAGAAGCAAAGAACTTTAAGTCTGTTACATTTAAGTACAAATACAAAAGATTTCACCTTTCAAAAGCATCTTGTGTCAGTAGTTAAATGTCTGCGCTGCTGCTCTCGAAGAGAAGGCCCTAGTTGTACAATCTGGTCTGGGTCGGTATTTGACCACCCAATGAAGGTGGTTCTGACGGCTGAGTGCAAGACTTTTTTCCTCTAGAAACAAAAGACATTTTTAATAGTAGTTTAATGTCTGCACTCCTGCTGTCCGCGAAGAGAATTTAGACCCTAGTTGTACAGTCTTGCCTGGGTCAGTTGTGGACCGTCTAATAAAGGTGCTTTTGACTCCTAAGTTTGACAATTAATAAATCTAGTAACAAAAGCCTTTACCTTTAAAAAAACCATTTGCGTCGGTAATTTAATGTCTGCTCTTTTGCCCGCGAAGAGAAGGTTCTAGATAGACTATCCGGATGTATTTTGCTCGGAAGACCTCAATGTCCCCCAAAAGGCAATCAAAGAAGACAATGGGCTGAAACTCCAACGTTCACTCATGTTTTTGCACGAGTGGGTTTTTACGTGTATGACTGTTTTTACCCAGCCATTCAGGCAGAATATGCCGATTTCGGGGGAAGCATGATTAGTATTTTAGTGTTTCTATAACACACCGAGCTCTGACATGGGTTGCATGATCTTTTCCGTGCGCACTTGGTCTTGTGCTTGCGTGTACAAACGAAGGGGGATAAGGCTCTAGCAGGTCTGCACATAAGTTGGCCTGGGAGATCGGAAAAATCTCCTCCCTTCACCCACCAGGCGGCCGCAGCAGGGATTTGAACTCACGACCTTTCGATTAGGAGACCGATGTATTATCCACTACGCCACTGCGCCCGTCGTAGTTGTAGGCCTACAATCTTGTCTGGGTCAGTTTGAGCCAGCAAAAAAGGGTTCTTCAATCCAAGAATGATTAATTAAGCGACACGGTAGTTTACCTTTCAAAACAATACGTGTTTCTAAATGCATGTAGTTCCATATAGATCTACTCTCCTGTATCAATGAAGAACAATAAAGATTCAACATCACTATCCAACTGATCCAAGTGTTTCTCTTCACTTTTGTTTAGGATCATTGTAACTAGAAGATATATCAGTGTCTGTCTGTTTTTCTGTGTGCCTGTATGTGTGTGTGTGTGTGTGTGTGTGTGTCTGTCTATCTGTCTGTTTGTCTGTTATCTACCTGCCTGTTGTCTGTCTACTTTCTGCCTGTCTGCTGCCTATCTACTTCCCTTGTTTGTCTATCTTGGTTTTCCTGAGAGACAGACGGGCAGACAGACAGATCGACAAACAAATACACAGACAGACATAAACAGAGAGACAGACATACAGACAGACAAAGGTGCTTAATCTTAGATGCCAAATTAGACAAGAGGCGACGCCTTCAAGGCTCACGTAAGAAATCGACAAACAGTAACACAAACTCAATCACTCCTTCACACATACACACACACAGTAAGCATAGGTGCTGCTTTGACATATAACGTGCGCCACACACAAGAGAGAAGTCGCAGCACAGGCTTCGTGTCTCACCCAGTCACATTATTCTGACACCGGACCAACCAGTCCTAGCACTAACCCCATAATGCCAGACGCCAGACGGAGCAGCCACTAGATTGCCAATTTTAAAGTCTTAGGTATGACCCGGCCGGGGTTCGAACCCACGACCTCCCGATCACGGGGCGGACGCCTTACCACTAGGCCAACCGTGCCGGTCCTCTCCCGTATGAAAAGCAAGCACTTGTAGTGGTGTACAGGAAAACTTTCACAAGAAGGAATGTACCTTTGACGCTGTCTGTCGTGTAGAAGTTCTGTCGCAATTAGATTTACAACATACTTTTAAGCACACATTCACGAAGTATCGATAGTTATAAAGAAAAGAGAGACGTCTTTAGCTAAATTTTTTTTATCTCTCGTATTTTCGTCTGAGGGTCTTCGCCTACAACAGATTTACAACACACTTGATAAGCGATTTGTCAAGAAAGAGTATCAGAAACTAAAATACAAAGAGAAGCACTCAACATTCTACTCTATACTATGATTCCAATCTACCCTAACAACCAGAAAAAGTAAAGAACTTCTTACCGTTTGATTTCTGTCAAAGTGTATTTGCTTACAATACATTTACAACACTCTTGATTAAACATTTGCAACGTGTCCCGAAAAGGCACGAGAAAGCGATATTCCAAACGAAACACACATGTACCAACATTTGAGGGGTGAAAAAGCAGATGTCTACAACGCCCAAGGAAATTCTGTGATCTACAAGAAGTGAGTAACTTTCGACGCTTTGTTATTTCTATATAACTGTACATCGACTATGAATAAACGCTGCAATAATTCATTGTTCGGGTATCAGTACAGACAGACGCAAAGAAACAAACACAAACATAATGTAATTCGTGTGGGGTTTTTTTTGGTTTTTTGTGTGCTTGGTTTTTTTGTGTGTTTTTTTGCCAGACAAGTCTCTTTTGCTGTAAGTAAACTGAAGATATGAATATACACCCAGAAGAAAGAAAAACACACGACAATAACTTAATCACATCATGATTTTGACTGTACTCCCCCGAAGCGGAAACATTTTGATAGCATGAATCCTGGTGCATAATCATGTCTTGTGTTGCTCATCGATCATAATGAAAACAAACACTGTATTTTGTAGAAATCAAACATAAATGAATAAATCAAATGACAATCAATGTAACTAGGCGTGAATCTGGTCAAATAAAACTTCGATGTCTATTTCTGAAACAAATGCTTTACTTGTTTAAAAAAAAACGTTATTATTCATTGTGAGTTTTGACGAATAGGTTCATGTATCGTTATTTTTTGACTGATTGTTTTTTCTGTCTGCCTTTCGAAAGTCACCAACTTGAATGTACTTCATTGCGGTTTATTAAAAAGAACATATCATTTAGTTTATTCGAAGAGATTATTTGTGATTCTAGGCGAATACCCCTATGTGCTTGTAATTTCTTCGGTTATCTTTCACTCAGTTCTGTCATCTTTTAAAAGTCAAAGATGTGATTTTTCCTTTGCAGATTATGCAACGAAGTTATTCAGCAACACGTGCTTTATTGGCCATGAATGCTGCATCCATCCTGTTACTGGCAATCACTGCACAACCACTAGTTTCTGCCTCAACGATTGACGTCACCGGATCTCTGATGACGTCATTTGATACGTCATCATTGCCTGGACAACCGTCAACATCGACGTCATCATCAGATCAGCAAAACATATCCGTCACAGATGGTTCTAATGATCTACAACTATCAACAGACATGACGTCACTGATCGATGGCAATACAGCAACAGCAACAACTACAAGAACAACTGCTACTACTACTACTACCACCACTACCGCAACACCGCCACTCCTTCCACCGACGTCACCTCAAACATCAGCATCATCAGTATCAACAACAGAGGAAGCGACATCTCAGTCTCTAACACTGTCAGAAAGTTCGTCAGTTTTCTTAGATCTCTCTGAAACTTTTGACCAGAATAGTACTCTGATCACAGATTCGCTTTCGCCTGTGAACGAAACTGCGACGCTGTCTTTTGATGTGGCATCGATGACCGCAATGATGACGGGAACGATGATGACGACAGAGGAATTTGCTACGTCACTTCTGCCGAGTTCTGTCATTCCTGACACCTCTCCGTCCGGTACGTAAATTGGTGAGGGAGGACGGGGTTGTTTTGTGGTGGAGGGGGGATGGAAGGAGTGGGTAAGGGAGAGAGGGAGTTCGTTAGGAAGGGAGGATTGAAGACGGGGAAGGTAGTGAAGGTAAAGAGCCAGTAAGGTCGAGTGTAAGGAGTCGGGGAGAGAAAGAGTAAGACAATGTGGGAGTGATAGAGTGAATGGCTAGTATAGCTTTGTGATTCAGGAATGAAGTCGATTAAGTTTTGAGTGAGTGGGTGAGACAAGGAGGGGAGTGAGTGGGTGAGACAAGGAGGGGAGTGAGTGGGTGAGACAAGGAGGGGAGTGAGTGGGTGAGACAAGGAGGGGAGTGAGTGGGTGAGACAAGGAGGGGAGTGAGTGGGTGAGACAAGGAGGGGAGTGAGTGGGTGAGACAAGGAGGGGAGTGAGTGGGTGAGACAAGGAGGGGAGTGAGTGGGTGAGACAAGGAGGGGAGTGAGTGGGTGAGACAAGGAGGGGAGTGAGTGGGTGAGACAAGGAGGGGAGTGAGTGGGTGAGACAAGGAGGGGAGTGAGTGGGTGAGACAAGGAGGGGAGTGAGTGGGTGAGACAAGGAGGGGAGTAAGTGGGTGAGACAAGGAGGGGAGTCAGCGGGTGAGACAAGGAGGGGAGTGAGTGGGTGAGACAAGGAGGGGAGTGAGTGGGTGAGACAAGGAGGGGAGTGAGTGGGTGAGACAAGGAGGGGAGTCAGTGGGTGAGACAAGGAGGGGAGTCAGTGGGTGAGACAATGAGGGGAGTCAGTGGGTGAGACAAGGAGGGGAGTGAGTGGGTGAGACAAGGAGGGGAGTGAGTGGGTGAGACAAGGAGGGGAGTGAGTGGGTGAGACAAGGAGGGGAGTGAGTGGGTGAGACAAGGAGGGGAGTGAGTGGGTGAGACAAGGAGGGGAGTGAGTGGGTGGGACAAGGAGGGGAGTGAGTGGGTGGGACAAGGAGGGGAGTCAGTGGGTGAGACAAGGAGGGGAGTGAGTGGGTGAGACAAGGAGGGGAGTGAGTGGGTGAGACAAGGAGGGGAGTGAGTGGGTGAGACAAGGAGGGGAGTGAGTGGGTGAGACAAGGAGGGGAGTCAGTGGGTGAGACAAGGAGGGAAGTGAGTGGGTGAGTTGGGAGCGAGTTAAGCAGGTTTGGGAGGGAGGGAGGGAGGGAGGGAGGGAGGGAGGGAGGGAGGGAGGGAGGGAGGGAGGGAAGGAGGGAGGGAGGGAAGGAGGAAAAGAAGGGGTGAGTGTGTTGAAAGGAGCGGATGTCAGAGGGAATGGATGAGTGAGAAGGGAAGGGAGGGAAGTTGGGAGTGAGAGAGGGAAAGTGAGTGAGTGAACGAGTTATGAAGGGGTGAAATTGTTAACGGAGTTAGCGAGGAGGACGACTATACTAGTGGGTGAGTGATCAAGGGTAAAGGATATCGAATTCTTGAGTTAACAATGTTTGACAAAGCCAGGGAGTGAGTGAGTTAAGTGGTGAGACTTCATTCGCTAGCTCCTCCAGACTGCCGTTGAGTTTTCTGGTCACTGCTTTGGGAGTTGACCATTGATGGCTTGTTCAGTTGCTTTGCTAGCCGCTTGGTAAAAGGTTACTAACATCAATGTTAAACTGCAACATTTATTTGTTCCAGTGTCAACCACCCCGAAGTCCACAACTACGACCACCCCCAACCCCATCAACCAGGCTAAATGTCGCAATACTTGGGTACTGACCGGAGTGGACACCACGCAGCGGCTTATTGCGCCTGGGGTGAGTGGGAGTTAGTGAGTTAACTTTTTGGTAAGTTGGTAAGTTTGTTAGTTAGTTAGTGAGTGAGTGAGTGAGTGAGTGTGTGGATGGGTGGGTGGTTCTGCCTGTCTGTCTGTCTGTCGGTTGTTGTTGTTGTTGTTGTTGTTGTTGTTGTTGTTGTTGTTGTAGACATCTGTCGTTGTGGACATCACAATGCAAGTTATCGTCAGACAGATACAATGACAGCGGAAAGGTAATCAAAACAAAAGCGAATGCGAAAGCAGGATTATATGTCGCTTGGCCAGTGTTTTGATTATGTTCTTGTTTCCAGGTCGTCGAGTACACGTGCAAACCGGGGTTTAAGGAGAGCGGGGTAGGGGTCAAGGTCATCGAATGCGTGGGAAGAAACTGGACTCCTGATATTCCGCTCGAGTGCGAGCCCATTAAACCAGAACCGCAGCCTGTACAAGGTATATCATTTTATAAACACTTGAGACAAATTAACTATCTCCTGAAAAATGTAGACACTTACCACTTGATTTCTATACCAAATAAGGTGGGGGGGGGGGGGGGTGGGCGGTAATGTCAACAGCTTAAAGTAGCATCTCTGCTTCTTTAGATTGTGAGAGCGGGGTAGGGGTCAAGGTCATCGAATGCGTGGGCAGAAACTGGATGGTAATGTCAACAGCTTAAAGTAGCATCATCTCTGCTTCTTTAGATTGTGAGTGGTTTGTTTGTTTGTTTGTTTGCTTAACGCCCAGCCGACCACGAAGGGCCATATCAGGGCGGTGCTGCTTTGACATTTAACGTGCGCCACACACAAGACAGAAGTCGCAGCACAGGCTTCATGTCTCACCCAGTCACATTATTCTGACACCGGATCAACCAGTCCCAGCGCTAACCCCATAATGCCAGACGCCAGGCGGAGCAGCCACTAGATTGCCAATTTTAAAGTCTTAGGTATGACCCGGCCGGGGTTCGAACCCACGACCTCCCGATCACGGGGCGGACGCCTTACCACTAGGCCAACCGTGCCGGTATTGTGAGTGGTGGTCGGAATGAAAAGTGCACATTGTTGTTTTTCATTATAAAAACTAATTAGCTGTTCGCCATTCCTATACATCTCAATTCTTCTATGCCTTAAAAGTCTACCCCGTGGTCCTCCTTTTTTCCTCTTACTCTCCGTTTTTCCTCCCCTGTTTCTTCTCCTCTCCCTCCTTCTCCTCCCTGTCTATTTCATTCTCTTCTTTTTCGTTCTCTCCGCCTCCGTCTCCTTTCTTCCTCGCCCTCTCTTCCCTGTTTTCATCTTCTTCTTTCCTTTTTTTTCTCCATCCCTTCTACTCTCCCTCTTTCACGTCGTCTTCCTCGTCTCTCTTCCTCCCTCACTTCTTCCTTCTCTTCTTCTTGCCCTGGCTTGATTGATCAGTGCTTGACGCCCCCGAGGGCCTGTTCGCCGTCTCTTTTCCCACCTTCTGTTTCACTTTCTCCTTTTCTTCCTTCTCGAATTGTTCTTCCTCCTTTCCCCCTTCCCCTTTTCCTACACCCGCCTCTTCATTGTTTTCTTTTCATTCAGTCCCTCCTCTCCCTTCTTCATTACCATCACCTCCTCTCCCTTCTCCATTACCATCACCTCCTCTTCCTTCTTCATTATTATCACCTCCTCTCCCTTCTTCATTACCATCACCTCCTCTCCCTTCTCCATTACCATCACCTCCTCTTCCTTCTCCTTACCATCACCTCCTCTCCCTTCTTCATTACCATCACCTCCTCTCCCTTCTTCATTACCATCACCTCCTCTCCCTTCTTCATTACCATCACCTCCTCTCCCTTCTTCATTACCATCACCTCCTCTCCCTTCTCCTTACCATCACCTCCTCTTCTTTTTTTTTACCATCACCTCCTCTTCCTTTTCCTTACCATCACCTCCTCTTCCTTTTCCTTATCATCACCTCCTCTTCCTTCTCCTGACCATCACCTCCTCTTCCTTCTCCTTACCATCACCTCCTCTTCCTTCTTCATTACCATCACCTCCTCTTCCTTCTTCATTACCATCACCTCCTCTCCCTTCTTCATTACCATCACCTCCTCTCCCTTCTTCATTACCATCACCTCCTCTCCCTTCTTCATTACCATCACCTCCTCTCCCTTCTTCATTACCTTCACCTCCTCTCCCTTCTTCATTACCATCACCTCCTCTCCCTTCTTCATTACCATCACCTCCTCTTCCTTTTCCTTATCATCACCTCCTCTTCCTTCTCCTGACCATCACCTCCTCTTCCTTCTCCTTACCATCACCTCATCAGCCCTTCATGTTTTATTATGCATTAGCTATTTGTATGGGTAATGTAGTCAGACCTGTTTACCCTAACTATTTTGGAGTAATGTATTACTTTTTGTTTGGATTTTGGGACACGTACAATACTCCATTCCGCCATTCGAGTCCAGACTACGATTTTCAAGTGTGCTTACAGTTAGGTTTGTGTTGCTGATGTTGCTACTTTGTTTATCAGATTACAAATGTTGACCGTTACTCTTGTAAAGTGTTGGGGGTAAACAGGTTTGTTTAGTAGTTTGCAATACTGTATGATTAGCGTTGACATTTATAACTGTTTTGTTGTCGTGTCGGTTTACGATTGTCCCTTTTTTCATTGTCTCCATCTTTGTGTCTTAGTTTTAAGCAGGGACAGATTGTAAGACTAGGCTGAGAAATACCGTTCGTTCCTTACTCCTCTTAATGTTTGCTTTGTGCACTGATGCAGGCATGCCAAAGTGGATCCCCATCCTGGCGATATTGTTGGTGGCTGTCCTGGCAACGGCTCTGCTGGGTGTGCTGGTTCTGGCACTCTGGGTCTGCAGGTGAGAAGATAGTCAATAGACGATAATTATTGTTGGTGGCTGTCCTGGCAACGGCTCTGCTGGCTGTGCTGGTTCTAGCTCTCTGGGTCTGCAGGTGAGAAGATAGTCAATAGACGATAATTATTGTTGGTGGCTGTCCTGGCAACGGCTCTGCTGGCTGTGCTGGTTCTAGCTCTCTGGGTCTGCAGGTGAGAAGATAGTCAATAGACGATAATTATTGTTGGTGGCTGTCCTGGCAACGGCTCTGCTGGCTGTGCTGGCTCTGGCTCACTGGGTCTGCAGGTCAGCTGCGTGTCAATAAGACGAAATAACTCTGTCAAGTGTGTATGGGTTGTTTGTAAAAAAATGAAACAAGTCGCGTGAAGCAGACCTGCTATTGCCTTATCCCCCGTCGTGTGTACACGCAACTCGCAAGCACAAGACCAAGTGCGCACGAAAAAGACCTGTAATCCATGTCAGACAGAGTTCGGTGGGTTATATAAACACGAAAATACCCAGCATGCTTCCCCTGAAAGCGGCGTATGGCTGTCTGAATGGCGGGGTTAAAAATGGTCAAACACGTAAAAATCCACTCGTGCAAAAATAAATGAGTGAACGTGGGAGTTTCAGCCAATGAACGAAGAAGAAGAAGAAGATATGGTGTTTATTCCTCTGCTGTCTTTCTTGAGAGTTCTCGAAAAGAAAGCTTTCAAAATTCTGACAGATCAATCACACCCTCTCCATTGCAAGTTTGAAGCACTGCCATCAGGGTTCCTATGGCCCGTAAGAATATTGTTAACAACTCCATTATTCCGACAGCCATAACCATTTTAAATGTAAAAAGACAAAATAATGTCCATGTTTATAAACAATGAAAATGAACATTAAATTAGTCTTATCTTATTTAATTTTATCTTATCTTCTTCAAAGGGCAAACTACTTCAGAACGTCAATCATCGTAAACCAGTCTCCACCCCCACCACCACCACAAGCAGAGGTCCAGGCGTCCAAGCCTTCCGCGCCTAAGAAGGCATCAAGACGCTGGCCCTGGCAGAGACCCTCCAAGCCTCCCTGTGGTCATTTCGGACTGGACGGAGTTGCGTGGACCGTCAGTCCTGATGACAGCATTCTGCCCGTGAAGAGGAGGTTCTAGATGGACGATCTGAAGGCATCCGGGTGTAGAATAGACCATTATGCTTTATTTTGTTGTTGTTGTTGTTGTTTATATTGGGTTTTTTCCTTTTATTTGAGTTTATATTAATAATAGATTAATCAATTCCTTTCGTTTTATTTATGTATATGCATTTATATATTATAGTCTGTTCAACTAATTTTTGCTGAAATATGTATATATTTTTTGTTGTTGATTTTTTTATTTTTTATCATTGGGGAGGACTTTACACATGAAGTTGTAATAGAAACATTATGCCCTTGAGGAGTCATCTCTTGGTAGGCGAGAAAGAGGATTTTGTCTCGAACTATGCGTAGCTTTTGTTTGTGTCGGCCCGGTAGCTCAGTTGGTAGAGCACTGGACTTGTGATCGAAAGGTCGCTGGTTCGAATCCGGGCCGGGACGGACACGGGTCAACTTTATGTGCAGACCCAGAGACGGAAGCCATGTCCCACCCCCGTGTCATCACAATGGCACGTAAAAGACCTTGGTCATTCTGCCATAAGTGCAGGTGGCTGAATACACCTAAACACGCAGACACCTGGGTAGCGCGACTCCGTTGCTGCTAGCTTTCCACTGGGAGGAAGCGACCCGAATTTCCCAGCGATGGGACAATAAAGTAATGAAAATGAAATGAAAATGAAATGAAAAATGAAATGAAAAGAAATGGAAATGAAAATGAAAAATGAGTGTCTTTGTCTTTTCTTCTGTGTTTTTGTGTGTGTGGTTTTTTTTTGGGGGGAGGGGGTAGTTGTTCTTATCCGCGTAATGATAGCATCTTGCCGCCACAGAAAGTATTCTGGGCGGACGATAAACATGACTTGGTCTTTGTGGGTTGTTATTTTCAGTGACAAAATCCTGCTCTGCAGCGAAAACAATTTCTCGCGACCCATACTTTAAACCCATTTTTGTATCTCGACTCATATAATAACCAAATAGACACAATCATGGAGTTAATAGCAGAATGCATGCTGTTTATTGAATCCTCATTGTGGTATTCAAACAACGAAAACATAGCTTCTCCAGAATAACTCGATCAATTACAACTCAACACTGAGAAAATGGTCTCCAGGGGAGACAATCGTCTTTCTGAAATCCAAAAGGCTATATACAGCGGTTGTTTCCCTTGCCAGAGTATTTGTTTTTTTAATGATAGCAGGAACTATAAATGATAGGTATTGTGGCAGCCAAAGGGTATTGGCCGATGGCTATTGTTGTGTGTGTGTTGTGATGTCTAATAGATCCTCGCAGTGGTTGATGTGTCAACGCCTTCGGCGGTTGATACTGCTGACGCTGGGAAAGATGCTGATGATCTGAAATAGAATGATTGATCATTTGTAGCAGTTATTTAATTGTGCGTGTGTGTGTGTGTGTGTGTGTGTGTGTGTGTGTGTGTGTGTGTGTGTGTGTGTGTGTGAGTGTGTGTGTCTACGTGCGTGCGTGCGTTTTGTCTGTATGTCTGTTTGTCTGTCTGCGTGTGTGTGTGTGTGTGTGTGTGTATGTGCGTGTGTGTGTCGGTGTGTGTGCGCGTGTCGGTGTGTGTGTGTGTGTGTGTGTGGCGGGGGGTCGGGTGTCCGTGTCTATGTGTGTGTGTGCCCTCCTGTCTGTCTGTTTAACTTTCTGCCTGTCTTTTTGCATGCGTTTGCTGCCCGTTTGATTCAACATGCTTGCAAAGGAGCGGTTCCCCACATACTTCCGGGGAGAAAAAAAAGTGTATTTACTCGGTTTTTGACATCCCCTTTTTGTTGCTCGTCTGACGTTGGTCAGCTGTCCCGGCACGTAAGTTACGAAGTTTCTTGTCCGCTCTGAGAATGACTTCATCCACTAACATAGACACACAGACAATGAACTTAACATCATAAAACAGCATTTATTGATGTGGCTCTGTACGTGTCCAACACAGGACCACAAGATGCAACACACACACCCACACGCACTAAAAACTACACATACAGAAACATTAAAAAAAACAGTGCAGTGAAGAAAACTAGCCTGAAAGGTAAGAATGGAACAACATGTGTTTATGTAATTGAATGCGGATGTGGTGAGTTTATGAACTAACGAATCAAGCTGTATGTGCACTAATCCTAGAGCCAGTAAAATATAATCCACGAATCTGTTTTTCTTTTTGATTTACCTTATCTGGTTCATATTTTACGACAATTTGAAAATAATGAAAAATCACTTGCAACAGTGGGCGCGAATGAGTTGCGTTTCTTTCGCCGGATACCGTAACATCGGATAAAGCGATCGTCTACTTGAGCACATACATCATAAACACAGTACAATGAAGAAACCTAACCTGAAAGGTAACAATGGAACGGCATGTTTTTTATGTAATAGTCTCCTGTCCGCCCAGCCGACCTTCCCCTTGACCCTGCTTGTGACCTCGATGTTTGATGCCCCCGCAAGGGGCACGGTACTCTCTAAACACCCAAAACCTCAAAGAGAGATAACTGGCGGAAACCTTCCTATTGTAGTCTCCTGTCCGCCCAGCCGACCTTCCCCTTGACCCTGCTTGTGACCTCGATGTTTGATGCCCCCGCAAGGGGCACGGTACTCTGTAAGCACCCAAAACCTCAAAGAGATAACTGGCGGAAACCTTCCTATTGGATGCGCCCTGACAGCTTGCTGCGAAGTTTTAGATTATTTTATTATTTTGTATTAATCTATTCAAAAAACACTATGAGCTTTATTGATTTGTCACAAAAATCCCACTGACCACTGAGAGCACCCAGGCTGTTCATAACTTGTTTGTGGCCACATGCAGGGATGCTCTTATCATTCAATAAAACATTGCCAGATCTGAGACGGTGTGCTGATCTGTTTTCAAGAGAAGGAATGTGCCTTTAACTTTAGTATAGGACAGAACATAAGTTGCATTCGTCGGCAATCAATGACTTCGCACTCTCTCGAAATAAATAAATGATAATGACATGACTTACCTTCGTTGAAAAAACGTTGACAAAAATAAGTATAATAGACAACTCTCAGAAACCTCTCGAGACAACCCCACAACAAAAACAAACAAGTCGCGTAAGGTGAAAATACAACATTTAGTCAAGCTCAGTCGAACTCACAGAATGAAACTGAACGCATTGCATTTTTTCCGCAAGACCGTACACTCGTAGCATCGTCAGTCCACCGCTCGTGGCAAAGGCAGTGACATTAACAATCCAGAAAAGCGCGGTAGTGGTTGCGCTGAGGAGGATAGCACGCTTTTCTATATCTCTATTCTTTTTAACTCTTTGAACGTGTTTTTAATCCAAACATATCATATCTATATGTTTTTGGAATCAGGAACCGACAAGGAATAAGATGAAATTGTTTTTAAATCGATTTCGGAAATTTAATTTTAATCATAGTTTTTATATTTTTAAATTTCAGAGGTTGTTTTTAATCCAAATATAACATATTTATATGTTTTTTGGAATCAGAAAATGATAAAGAATACGATAAACGTAATTTTGGATCGTTTTATAAAAAAATAATTTTAATTACAATTTTCAGATTTTTAATGACCAAAGTCATTAATCAATTTTTAAGCCTCCAAGCTGAAATGCAATACCAAAGTCCGGCCTTTGTCGAAGATTGCTTGGCCAAAATTTCAATCAATTTTATTGAAAAATGAGGGTGTGACAGTGCCGCCTCAACTTTTACAAAATGCCGGATATGACGTCATCAAAGACATTTATCGAAAAAATGAAAAAAAAAGTCTGGGGATATCATACCCAGGAACTCTCATGAAAAATGTCATAAAGATCGGTCCAGTAGTTTACTCTGAATCGCTCTACACACACACACACACACACACACACACACACACACACACACACACACACACACATACACCACGACCCTCGTCTCGATTCCCCCCTCTATGTTAAAACATTTAGTCAAAACTTGACTAAATGTAAAAAGAGAGATGAAAAAAAGTCACTGAAAACGGACAGAACATAACTTACATTCAGTAGTTAAAGACATGGCATTCCGTCGCACGACGAAAACGATGACGAGACAAGAAGCATCTACAATCCCCACCACTGCAATGAGCACTTGCATCGAAACAGTTGAGAACAGGCCTGTGCTGGGCAAAAATGAAACACACGGGTTTCTGTGAATCAGTGTACCCGTGAACATATCTCGAGTAAATCATTGAAAAACAAGAGTTATTGATGTAACAATAAATAGCATGCCGCCGCAAATATCAAAACCAGTTGTCGCTATCGGCCTGGGTTCCATCACAACGTTCGGCGAGGGATTTATTTCCCAGAGTCAACTTTTTTTCTCATTGGTGTCCGAACACCTTCGTATGCACGCATGCGCACGATAAAGAACCCAAGTTCACAGCGATAGTCTCAGGGCTTGGAAACATGAATACACGCATGCAGGAAAACATAGTTTAAAAAAATGGGTAGCGCTGTACGGCAGCTCGCTTCCCCATGTAAGAAAGCAGGCCGAATTTCCATGAGGATAACCCCACAGGACTCTATGAAATCTTATCCTTATCTTTATCCTAGATGCATGGTGACTCACAGGGTGAAGAAGGCGTGTAACTTTACTATGACTTACCTTTTAGCGTACGATGCCTGGAGTCCGGTAATTGCCTGCTCTTCCCAACCTGAAGCAAAGCCTCCCTTGTGGAGTTTGTCACTACTGCAAAATAGGGGGAAAAAGATACACACGATTAAATTAACAAGAAGGGCAAAGCCCATACGACTCACATGCTTGACCTTGACATGACCAAATAACTAAACCTAGCAATGACATCATACACTAAGAACTGCTTTACACATTTTTCCTACCAAAATACATGTGACCTTGACCCAACGTCAAGGTCATCCAAGGTCATGCAACACAAAGCTGTTAATTCAAGACATAGGAAGTACAATGGTGCTTATTGGCTCTTTCTACCATGAGATATATGGTCACTTTTAGTGGGTCACTACCTTATTTTGGTCACATTTCATAAGGGTCAAAGTGACCTTGACCTTGATCATATGTGACCAAATGTGTCTCATGATGAAAGCATAACATGTGCCCCACATAATTTTTAAGTTTGAAACAGTTATCTTCCATAGTTCAGGGTCAAGGTCACTTCAAAATATGTATACAATCCAACTTTGAAGAGCTCCTGTGACCTTGACCTTGAAGCAAGGTAAACCAAACTGGTATCAAAAGATGGGGCTTACTTTGCCTTATATATCATATATAGGTGAGGTATTCAATCTCAAAAACTTCAGAGAAAATGTGAAAAATGTGAAAAATAGCTGTTTTTTAGACAACATTTATAGCCCCTGCGACCTTGACCTTGAAGCAAGGTCAAGATGCTATGTATGTTTTTTGGGGCCTTGTCATCATACACCATCTTGCCAAATTTGGTACTGATAGACTGAATAGTGTCCAAGAAATATCCAACGTTAAAGTTTTCCGGACGGCCGGCCGGCCGGCCGGCCGGCCGGCCGGCCGGACGGACGGACGGACGGACGGACGGACGGACGACTCGGTTGAGTACATAGACTCACTTTTGCTTCGCATGTGAGTCAAAAAGCGATTCTTTTCCTGTGAGCGATCACGTTCAGTAACTCACATCACTTCCATTGCCACACGCGACAAACACGTACCGAAAACCAACAGCGTAGCCGCTTTTATTGCCGAATGCAAATTCCTCGTTGAATTGATTGTATTTGTGACACCTTGTAAATCTGCAAAATAAATGTCAGTCCAAAACACAAACCTGTGATTGGTGCCATGTGTCCAGGTAATAAACTGTTTTTATTCCAAATGAACGCCTGAAAAGATCTGTGGCGCTGTAAGGATGATACCTTTAAAGTGAAATGACGATGTTCACGAACACCCAGTGTATAAGTAAACAGTCGACGGGCGCTGTGGCGGAGTGGTAAGACGTCGGCCTCTTAATCGGAAGGTCGAGGGTTCGAATCCCGGCCGCGGCCGCCTGGTGGGTTAAGTGTGGAGATTTTTCCGATCTCCCAGGTCAAGGCTTATGTGCAGACCTGCTAGTGGCTTATCCCCGTTCGTGTGTACACGCAAGCAAGCACAAGACCAAGTGCGCACGGAAAAGATCCTGCAATCCATGTCAGAGTTCGGTGGGTTATAGAAACACGAACATACCCAGCATGCTTCCTCCGAAAGCGGCGTATGGCTGCCTAAATGGCGTGGTAAAAACGTTCCACTCGTGCAAAAAAAACACGAGTGTACTAGTTTCAGCCCACGAACGCAGACGAAGAAGAAGTAGAAGTAAACTGTGCGTCTCACCATCTGTGATCTTGCCAGGCTTTTACATGTGATAAGATCATCCTGCAACAGTCAATCAGACTTTTAGGTAAATACGAAGAATATGTTTGCAAATAGCCTCCTTTGTAATTAAAGTAAACTTAAACGTCCAGAAAAAAACATGTTGTCAAAAAAATCTCACCAGAAACAATGGCGGTTGTGACTTGTGAATAATTGGTAGCTTTGGCTTTGATCTTGACATTGAAAGGCAGTGATGACCTTGAAATAACCTCGTGCAACCTGTGTCGGATTTCACAGACCAGGGTGAAATCTGTGTCGGGTTCCGTCAGAATCAGCTGCAGTTGACTCGTAAAGTTGAACCTGCAATTTCACACAAACAAACACGCACGTACGCTCGCACAAACGCAGGCACGCAGGCACGGAAGCACACACACACACACACACACACACACACACACACACACACACACACACACACACACATACACGACACACACACACACACACACCCACACACACTGGTACACACACACCCACACTCACTGGTACACACACACAAATTAACAATTAGAAAAAAAGAAAGATGCTTGGGAATGTATAAACCGTTTTCTTTCTCTCCTTCTTTTTACATTTAGTCAAGTTTTGACTAAATGTTTTAACGTAGAGGGGGGAATCGAGACGAGGGTCGTGGTGTATGTGCGTGCGTGCGTGTGTGTGTGTGTGTGTGTGTGTGTGTGTCTGTCTGTGTGTGTGTGTGTAGAGCGATTCAGACTAAACTACTGGACCGATCTTTATGAAATTTGACATGAGAGTTCCTGGGTATGAAATCCCCATACGTTTTTTTCATTTTTTTGATAATGTCTTTGATGACGTCATATCCGGCTTTTCGTGAAAGTTGAGGCGGCACTGTCACGCCCTCATTTTTCAACCAAATTGGTTGAAATTTTGGTCAAGTAATGTTCGACAAAGCCCGGACTTCGGTATTGCATTTCAGCTTGGTGGCTTAAAAATTAATCAATGACTTTGGTCATTAAAAATCTGAAAATTGTAAAAAAAATATTTTTTTTATAAAACGATCCAAATTTACGTTCATCTTATTCTCCATCATTTGCTGATTCCAAAAACATATAAATATGTTATATTTGGATTAAAAACAAGCTCTGAAAATTAAATATATACAAATTATTATCAAAATTAAATTTTCGAAATCAATTTAAAAACACTTTCATCTTATTCCTTGTCGGTTCCTGATTCCAAAAACATATAGATATGCTATGTTTGGATTCAAAACACGCTCAGACAGGCGCTGTGGCGGGGTGGTAAGACGTCGGCCTCTTAAGGGCAGGTGGGCCAGTGCAAAATTGACCAAATCGTTCAAAACACTCTTTTGGGTATTTTAGCAGATTATGTTTCCATAACAAACCTATCATCCATGTGTGTCGGTGTTTTTGTCAAAAGTGTCCTATTTATCTGTCAATAAAGACAAAATGTGAACATGTGTGGCATTGATTGTCTTCTGTAGTCGATATTCCCCCGCCAAAAAATGTCTCATTTCAAAGGCTAGTTACGGCTTTGTCCTCAGCAAAACAGTGCATTCACGACATACGAAACTGCGCAGCAGCTCTTGACCTATAACATGACCTCAGTGTTTTGATGAATGTTCCATTCACTCAGCCACTTGTCCGTTGCAAAGGCAGCAATCGTAATCGAACGGAAATGTCCTTATTTGGAAGGTACTCGACATCCATTGGTTCGTTTCATAAACCGAAATCGGGAACCAGTTTACTTTGTGAGTGCGCATGCTCAGCTTACGAATTTTGCATACGGAAACTACCGAAGAGACTCTCGGCCATGACGGGAACACCCGAAGTTCACTCGGTTTTACAACATCCTGGTTACACATCAAACGATCGGTGACAACCGAAAGCGAATTTTTCCTTGAGAAACAACCTTTGATACGATAACAATGGCTCGAAATAAGAAAGAGGACAATGTCTTTATTAGTTCGGTTAGCAACAACAAGTAGTTCCGCTGGTACTAGGCCAAAGTTTGGATTCTGTCGGTGTTTCCGATACAGAGGAAAGCTTTGATCTCCACGCAGATCCACAGGTCGCCATTTCCGAACACGCCATGCAGCACACTTTTTACGTCTCGGCACTGGCTTGCTTTGCGCTGAATTTGAGTCAGCTTCTGTGCAGTATCTCCTCGACAAGCAAGTTGAGCATTTGCTACGCAAAAAAACAAAAACAGGAGAAAGTATCCAACATCAGTCAGATTATCGGTAATGTTTGCTGGGCCTGCCATTTCCCGAACGAAACTGGATCAGCAACTGTTTGTATCAATCTGCACTTTCGTAAATTCCGTCACTGTCTTGACGAACTGTGTCATTTTCTTCACCGCGATACACAGTTCATTGCGAAGAGCTTCCTCAGTAAGTCGTTCAGATTCCACGTACGATTTGTTGTCAAAAAACAACTCAAACGAAAGTTTCAAACTCATCATCCTCCATCTTGCTTGTCGAAGCACCAAAGTACTGTATCGATGTAAAAACAAAAGCAGAAAACTTCGAGGAAACCAACAAATCGACGAGATAACGGAAGGAAATAAGTCTCGTTCTGGCTCAAGTAAGTTACCGTTAAAAATACCGTTATTCTCGCATGCAAATACAAACGAGAATCGGGTCATTGATACACGTTTAGCGCTGGGGCAGTATCCCCATGCTGGTTGACAGAGGGAAAGAAGGGATGGACGCATAAATTCTCTGCTGGCGTGCTAAAGGCTAAGTAGTTTGCAATTCAAATAAACTAAGCTGTTCATTCATAACACAGTTTTGTCCTTGTGTGTCTGTTTCAATAGTGTTTCTGTGGTGTTCAATCTTAAATGTCGTTTTTCTCAGTTTAGCCATTTTGCCTACGGTTACGTCTTGGGTTACGCGATTTCTCTGGCTGTAATTCAGCTAGAGCAATATTTTCTTTTGTAGTTTGTGCAGAATATAACACTCTGGGGGATTACGAAGGGATTTTGCTGAAATTTTATTATAGTCATGTCCAGATTATTTCAAAAAATAATTTCGCAAGCGTTACCCTAAAGTTTGACAGTTGTAACAAAGAAGTGTTCCTAACTCCAAATATAAATATAATAAACAAGATCTGCTTCGTAATCCCCTAGAGCATACCCAGAAGGATAAAATAAAACAATAATTAGAAGTGTGACAATCACATCTGATGAAAATCCGTGTATCTCCTGTACTCCACTTTTGTCTGTATTTTGACCGTTTTTGTCGCGTAAAACAAAAACCAGCAACCGAAAATACAAAAAGTGACTATTCTTTGTCATCATTTGTTCATTTCTTTCATAAAATAACATTCAGACACAATAAAACATTCAAAATTAAAAAAAAGGTAGTGCACTGGCCCACCTCCCCTTAATCGGAAGGTCGAGGGCTCGAATCCCGGCCGCGGCCGCCTGGTGGATTAAGTGTGGAGATTTTTTCCGATCTCTCAGGTCAACTTATGTGCAGACCTGCCAGTGGCTTATCCCCCTTCGTGTGTACACGCAAGCACAAGACCAAGTGCGCACGGAAAAGATCCTGTAATCCATGTCAGAGTTCGGTGGGTTATAGAAACACGAAAATACCCAGCATGCTTCCTCCGAAAGCGGCGTATGGCTGCCTAAATGGCGGGGTAAAAACGGTCATACACGTAAAATTCCACTCGTGCAAAAACACGAGTGTACGTGGGAGTTTCAGCCCACGAACGCAGAAGAAGAAGAAGAAGAAAACACGCTCAGAAAGTTAAAACGAAGAGAGGTACAGAAAAGCGTGCTATCCTTCTCAGCGCAACTACTACCCCCCTCTTCTTGTCAATTTCACTGCCTTCTCCATGAGCGGTGGACTGACGATGCTACGGTCTTGCTGAAACATTGCATTGCGTTCAGTTTCATTCTGTGAGTTCGACAGCTACTTGACTAAATGTTGTATTTTGTTTGTGTGTGTGTTTGTTTGTTTGTTTGATTGATTTTCTGTAATTACTTTGTCAATGTTAGAGTATGTTATCTTTATTTTCTGTATTTTTGTAAAATACACATCCGAGTAGACGTACACACACAACTCACATAGACACACCGACACACACACACACACACACACACACACACACACACACACACACACACACACACACACACACACACACACACACACACACATACTTACAATGACATCGTACTGTTACTGAGGGCTGTCTTTTGGGGTACAATGTCCTGGTGCTGTGAAAATGAAATATGTTACTAACACAATACATGTACTAAGTGCTGTGTGTGTGTGTGTGTGTGTGTGTGTGTGTGTGTGTGTGTGTGTGTGTGTGTGTGTGTGTGTGTGTGTATGTCTGTGTGTGGGTGTGTGTGTGTGATTCTGTTTGTAGTGTGTGTGTGTGTGTGTGTGTGTGTGTGTGTGTGTGTGTGTGTGTTGTTTCCATATTTTGGGCGAAGGCTGGATCTCTCTCTCTATCTCTCTCTCTCTCTCTCTCTCTCTCTCTCTCTCTCTCTCTCTCTCTCTCTCTCTCTCTCTCTCTCTCTCTCTCTCTCTCTCTCTCTCTCTCTCTCTCTCTCTCTCTCTCTCTCTCTCTCTCTTTACACAAACAATTGAGTAATTTCACCTCATGTGGCAGATGAGTGCCGTTGCCTAAGGTCCAATCTATCCAACCATCATAGTCGTTGACAATACTAAATTCAGCAACAGTACAAATCCACATTTCTTTTTCACCAACATAGGCTGTTGTGTTGCGCACAGAAATCTTTGGATTTGACAAATCTGCACATAAAAGAGTGATGACTGAAACATGATCATGCAGCAAACAAGCGAGATTAACACAGTTCAGAGCGGTATGTCATCAAGTCGCAAACATTGAATATGAATGATCAAGGGGACATAATTGAGAGATAAAACATACAAGGGTGAAAGCATAGTGGGAGAGAGAGAGAGAGAGAGAGAGAGAGAGAGAGAGAGAGAGAGAGAGAGAGAGAGAGAGAGACAGAGAGAGAGAGAGAGAGAGAGAGAGGGAGGAGAGAGAATGAGAGAGACTGAGACAGAGAGGGTTCGTGAATGTGTGTGTGTGTGTGCCTGCGTGCGTTAGTGCTTGCGCGTTAGTGTGTTTGTGTGTCCGTCTGTTCGTCTCTTTGGCTGTGTGTATACGTGCTTGCATACGCGTGCTTGTTATTATTCTGAATTCGAGCAATAATCCAATATAACTATGAATAAATACCAGTCCCAGCTGTCTGTGTTAAGGCCTACTTTCATGGGCGCATGCGCGTTTGTCTGTATATTTTGTTTTATAAGGTCGGGTTGAAATCCCACACCTTTGAGCAATACTCACAAAACACATTTATTTGAAAACTTGTGGACTTGGTGACATGTTGGCGAGTAAGACTGACATCACAGTATAGATGTTCAGTCGGGAAATTCCGAAGTTCTGGCACTAGGGACAAAATACTTGTAACTTTTCTTCTGCAAAACAAAGGAGTGAACAGTATTTTACAAACGAGTTGGATCAAAGCAAAGTACAGTATAATCTCTGTCTTAAAACCTCTGTTTGAAAGCTCTATCTACTACCCCCAAAGCGGCGTATGGCTGCCTGAATGGCGGGGTAATAACGGTCATACACGTACAAACCCACTCGTGCAAAAGCATGAGTGAACGTGGGAGTTTCAGCCCATGAACGAAGAAGAAGAAGAAAAAGCTCGATCTACTTTCAGACCCGACGTTCTCAGACTCATTATATTTACCTCCGTAATAGTTTTCTTCTTTTTTTCAGATGTGTTTCTGTACAAAAAGAAACCACTGCAATTTGGATTCTAATTGTTCACTTGCCTGATGTTGCATTTATGTCATCAACCCGTCCCTTGCTTGATCACTGAACGCACACTTTTTCTGTCTGTCTGTCTGTCTGTCTGTCTTTCTGTCTGTCTGTCTGTCTGTCTGCCTGTCTGTCTGTCTGTCTGTCTGTCTCTCTGTCTCTCTGTCTGTCTGTCAGTCCGACCGACCGTCCGTC